>NC_092245.1:4794733-4952233 GCF_036320965.1 Panulirus ornatus | reverse complement strand
AAAAACGGGTATGTTTAACTGAATAGCAGTTCCAATAATGTTATATGGTTGCGAGGCGTGGGATATGGATAAGGTTGAACGGAGGAGAGTGGATGTGTTGGAAACGAAATGTTTGAGGACAATATGTGGTGTGAGGTGGTTTGATCGAGTAAGTAATGAAAGGGTATGAGATATATGTGGTATAAAAAGAGTGTGGTTGAGAGTGCAGAAGAGGGCGTGTTGAAATGGTTTGGACATATGGAGAGAATGAGAGAGTAAAGATTGACAAAGAGGATATATGTGTCAGAGGTGGAGGGAACAAGAAGTGGGAGACCAAATTGGAGGTGAAAGGATGGAGTGAACAAGATTTTGAGTGATCAGGGCCTGAGCATACAGGAGGCTGAGAGGCGTGCAAGGAATAGAGTGAATTGGAACGACGTGGTATACCGGGCTGAACGTGCTGTCAACAGACTGAACCAGGGTATGTGAAATGTCTGGGGTAAACCATGGAAAGGTCTGTGGGGCCTGGATGTGGATAGGGAGCTGTGGTTTCGGTGCATTACACAAGACAGCTAGAGACCGAGTGTGAACGAATTTGGCCTTTTTTGTCTGTTTTCCTGGCACTACCTCGCTGAAGCAGGGGGCAGCGATGTTGTTTCCTGTGGGACGAGTTAACGACAGGAATAGATGAAGGCAAGCAAGCATGAATATGTACATGTGGATATATGTATATGCCTGTGTATGTGTATGTATATGTATGTATATGTGTATATGTTGATATGTATATGTATGTATATGTGCGTGTATATGTCTATGTGAATGTATATGTGTATATGTGCGTGTATGTGCATTTTTGATGGGCCTAGTAACATATGATGGACCTGGTAACATATGATGGTCCTGGTAATATATGATGGACCTGGTAACATATGATGGACCTGGTAACATATGATGGACCTGATAACATATGATGGGCCTGGTAACATATGATGGTCCTGGTAACATATGATGGGTCTGGTAACATATGATGGTCCTGGTAATATATGATGGACCTGGTAACATATGATGGTCCTGGTAACATATGATGGACCTGATAACATATGATGGGCCTGGTAACATATGATGGTCCTGGTAACATATGATGGGTCTGGTAACATATGATGGACCTGGTAACATATGATGGTCCTGGTAACATATGATGGACCTGATAACATATGATGGTCCTGGTAACATATGATGGTCCTGGTAACATATGATGGGTCTGGTAACATATGATGGACCTGGTAACATATGATGGGTCTGGTAACATATGATGGTCTTGGTAACATATGATGGACCTGGTAACATATGATGGTCCTGGTAACATATGATGGGTCTGGTAATGTATGATGGGCCTGGTAACATATGATGGGTCTGGTAATGCATGATGGGCCTGGTAACATATGATGGTCCTGGTAACATATGATGGGTCTGGTAACATATGATGGGCCCGGTAACATATGATGGTCCTGGTAACATATTATGGACCTGGTAACATATGATGGTCCTGGTAACATATGATGGTCCTGGTAACATATGATGGACCTGGTAACATATGATGGTCCTGGTAACATATGATGGTCCTGGTAACATATGATGGGTCTGGTAACATATGATGGACCTGGTAACATATGATGGGTCTGGTAACATATGATGGGCCTGGTAACATATGATGGACCTGGTAACATATGATGGGCCTAGTAACATATAATGGACCTGGTTTCATATGATGGGCCTGGTAACATGATGGACCTGGTAACATATAATGGGGCTGGTAACATATGATGGACCTGGTAACATATGATGGGCCTGGTAACATATGATGGATCTGGTAACATATGATGGGTCTGGTAATGTATGATGGGTCTGGTAACATATGATGGGTCTGGTAACATATGATGGACCTGTTAACATATGATGGACCTGGTAACATATGATGGGCCTGGTAACATATGATGGTCCTGGTAACATATGACGGGCCTGATAACATATGATGGACCTGTTAACATATGATGGTCCTGGTAACATATGATGGGCCTGGTAACATATGATGGACCTGGTAACATATGATGGGCCTGGTATCATATGATGGGTCTGGTAACATATGATGGGTCTGGAAACATATGATGGACCTGGTAACATATGGTGGGTCTGGTAACATATGATGGGTCTGGTAACATATGATGGGCCTGGTAACATATGATGGGTCTGGTAACATATGATGGACCTGGTAACATATGATGGGCCTGGTAACATATGATGGGTCTGGTAACATAAGATGGGCCTGGTAACATATGATGGGTCTGGTAACATATGATGGACCTGGTGAAATATGATGGGTCTGGTAACATATGATGGACCTGTTAACATATGATGGTCCTGGTAACATATGATGGACCTGGCAACATATGATGGTCCTGGTAACATATGATGGACCTGGTAACATATGATGGGTTCTGGTAACATATGATGGGTCTTGTAACATATGATGGTCCTGGTGACATATGATGGACCTGGTAACATATGATGGGTCTGGTAACATATGATGGTCCTGGTAACATATGATGGGTCTGGTAATGTATGATGGGCCTGGTAACATATGATGGGTCTGGTAATGCATGATGGGCCTGGTAACATATGATGGGTCTGGTAATGTATGATGGGCCTGGTAACATATGATGGGTCTGGTAATGTATGATGGGCCTGGTAACATATGATGGGTCTGGTAATGTATGATGGGTCTGGTAACACATGATGGGCCTGGTAACATATGATGGTCCTGGTAACATATGATGGATCTGGTAACATATGATGGTCCTGGTAACATATGATGGGCCTGGTAACATATGATGGGTCTGGTAATGTATGATGGTCCTGGTAACATTGATGGTCCTGGTAACATATGATGGGCCTGGTAACATATGATGGGTCTGGTAACATATGATGGGTCTGGTATCATATGATGGTCCTGGTAACATATGATGGGTCTGGTAATGTATGATGGGCCTGGTAATCGTTACCTCACAGGTCGTCGTATGGGAAGTGTAGCAGGTGTCAGAGCGTCCTCTACTGGGGCGTCAGACGTTACAACGTGTTATCAGTGATGACGATACTTGCATGACGCCTTCACTGACCCAGTGACCTACACACATCCCCAGCAGGAGGCGGGGAGGGACGGACAGTGCGTGTATATATGTGTATGTACTTGAGGAAATATCTCCGGGAGTGAGTCGAACCCAGGACACATGGACTTTGTAGCCAGTGTGTGTGTGTGTGTGTGTGTGTGTGTGTGTGTGTGTGTGTGTGTGTGCGGATGCCTTCCACTCACTCTTGAGGGGAACGTGACTTGGATTAGTGAGTGAAGGAGGCGCCAGGCAGCCAGCACGGTACATGGACATCCCGTCTCCACCACCAGCCACTCCTGAACGTCTCACGAACTCAGCAGACGAAAGACGATTTGTGTGAGTCTCCATCTTTCTCGGAGTCGGCAAAAGCACGCAAGGATAGAGAGTCTCATATTCTGGCTGTGGCACAGTGTGAATGTGGCACAGTCTGGCTGTGGCACAGTGTGAATGTGGCACAGTCTGGCTGTGGCACAGTGTGAATGTGGCACAGTCTGGCTGTGGGAAAAGAAAATGGAATCCGCCAATCATGGTGTTGTCAATGTGGAGCCAATCTGGGAGCAGCGTCAACCTCTCCACCTGACCAAACTTACACGTGAGTGAGATGGTATGACCCGCACGTATAATGGCCTCGTCCTAAATCTGACCTTTAAAGTTTGGGTTAAAGGTCAAGCTAACATACTTTGGGGATCATAACTTTGTCTTCAAGGACCGGTACCGTCGTACTTAAGGATCGTATCGTCGTTTTCAAGGACCGTACCGTCGTGTTCAAGGATCACATTTAACGGAGAGGTTGTGTAGAAACACAAGCAAAGCTAAGGGAGTGGGTGAGCAACGGGAGGTGTCTAGGGATGCAATGCTGGCATGTGCGAGAGAAGTGTGCGGCATACGAAAAGTGGGACGTGAGCAGGTTAGAAATGGCAGAGTGGCCTCCGTCATCTGTCGCTCATGAGAACACATCGGCCTCCGTCATCTGTCGCTCATGAGAACACATCGGCCTCCGTCAGGTGTCGCTCATGAGAACACATCGGCCTCCGTCAGGTGTCGCTCATGAGAACACATCGGCCTCCGTCAGGTGTCGCTCATGAGAACACATCGGCCTCCGTCAGGTGTCGCTCAGAACACATCGGCCTCCGTCAGGTGTCGCTCAGGACAACACATCGGCCTCCGTCAGGTGTTGCTCAGGACAACACATCGGTCTCCGTCAGGTGTCGCTCAGGACAACACATCGGCCTCCTTCACGTGTTGCTCAGGACAACACATCGGCCTCCTTCAGGTGTCGCTCAGGACAACACATCGGCCTCCGTCAGGTGTTGCTCAGGACAACACATCGGTCTCCGTCAGGTGTCGCTCAGGACAACACATCGGCCTCCTTCAGGTGTTGCTCAGGAAAACACATCGGCCTCCTTCAGGTGTTGCTCAGGACAACACACCAGCCTCCTTCAGGTGTCGCTCAGGACAACACATCGGCCTCTGTCAGGTGGTGCTCAGGACAACAACCAGCCTCCTTCAGGTGTCGCTCAGGACAACACATCGGCCTCCTTCAGGTGTCGCTCAGGACAACACATCGGCCTCCGTCAGGTGTTGCTCAGGACAACACATCGGCCTCCTTCAGGTGTTGCTCAGGACAACACATCGGCCTCCGCCAGGTGTCGCTCAGGAGAACACATCGGCCTCCGTCAGCTGTCACTCAGGACAACACATCGGCCTCTGTCAGGTGTTGCTCAGGACAACACATCGGCCTCCTTCAGGTGTCGCTCAGGCCAACACATCGCCCTCCGTCAGGTGTCGCTCAGGACAACACATCGGCCTCTGTCAGGTGTTGCTCAGGATAACACACCAGCCTCCTTCAGGTGTCGCTCAGGGCAACACATCGGCCTCTGTCAGGTGTCGCTCAGGACAACACATCGGCCTCCTTCAGGTGTTGCTCAGGACAACACATCGGCCTCCGTCAAGTGTCGATCAGGACAACACATCGGCCTCTGTCAGGTGTTACTCAGGGCAACACACCAGCCTCCTTCAGGTGTCGCTCAGGGCAACACATCGGCCTCTGTCAGGTGTCGCTCAGGACAACACATCGGCCTCTGTCAGGTGGTGCTCAGGACAACAACCAGCCTCCTTCAGGTGTCGCTCAGGACAACACATCGGCCTCCTTCAGGTGTCGCTCAGGACAACACATCGGCCTCCGTCAGGTGTTGCTCAGGACAACAAACCAGCCTCCTTCAGGTGTTGCTCAGGACAACACATCGGCCTCCTTCAGGTGTTGCTCAGGACAACACATCGGCCTCCGCCAGGTGTCGCTCAGGAGAACACATCGGCCTCCGTCAGCTGTCACTCAGGACAACACATCGGCCTCTGTCAGGTGTTGCTCAGGACAACACATCGGCCTCCTTCAGGTGTCGCTCAGGCCAACACATCGCCCTCCGTCAGGTGTCGCTCAGGACAACACATCGGCCTCTGTCAGGTGTTGCTCAGGATAACACACCAGCCTCCTTCAGGTGTCGCTCAGGGCAACACATCGGCCTCTGTCAGGTGTCGCTCAGGACAACACATCGGCCTCCTTCAGGTGTTGCTCAGGACAACACATCGGCCTCCGTCAAGTGTCGATCAGGACAACACATCGGCCTCTGTCAGGTGTCGCTCAGGGCAACACACCAGCCTCCTTCAGGTGTCGCTCAGGGCAACACATCGGCCTCTGTCAGGTGTCGCTCAGGGCAACACATCGGCCTCTGTCAGGTGTTGCTCAGGACAACACACCAGCCTCCTTCAGGTGTCGCTCAGGGCAACACATCGGCCTCTGTCAGGTGTTGCTCAGGACAACACATCGGCCTCCGTCAGGTGTCGTTCAGGAGAACAATTCGGCCTCCGTCAGGTGTCACTCAGGACAACACATCGGCCTCTGTCAGGTGTTGCTCAGAACAATACATCGGCCTCCGTCAGATGTCGATCAGGACAACACATCGGCCTCCGTCATGTGTCACTCAGGACAACACATCGGCCTCTGTCAGGTGTTGCTCAGGACAACACATCGGCCTCTGTCAGGTGTCGATCAGGACAACACATCGGCTTCCGTTAGGTGTCGCTCAGGACAACCATCGGCCTCCGTCAGGTGTCACTCAGGACAACACATCGGCTTCCGTCAGGCGTTGCTCAGGACAACACATCGGCCTCTGTCAGGTGTTGCTCAAGGCAACACATCTGCAGATGTTCACATGAGCCTCGGGCCTAACACCTGATGACCAGGGAACATTATCCACGTGCGAACCACTGTTGGAGGAGGGGGGAGGGTGGACACATATCATCCAATCGTTGATAAGAATATCTAACACAAAGACACACACACACACACACACACACACACACACACACACACACACACACAGTCAGAGAGAACTATTGTAAAGGATGATGTAAGGATATGCGAGAAACTGAATGACATGTTCAAAAGTGTTTTCGTAGCGGGACACTATACTTCCTACACCAGTGGGGGATGGTAGGGGGTTGGGTTGTCTTAGAAAACAGACTGAAACCATGGAAAGGTTTGTGGGGTCTGGATGTGGATCGGGAGCTGTGGTTTCAGTGCATTAGATATGAAACCTAGAAAGTGAGTGTGAGCGAACGCCGCCTTTTTTCGTCTGTACTTGGCGCTACCTCTCTCATGCGAAAAACGGCAAATAAGAAGAAAGAATATAAAAATCGATATGAACAAAATAATGAAAGGTCTTGACCTATACAAGGCTGTTGGTCCTGATGTTATTTCACCACATGTACTGAGGATGTTTTCAGATACGCTAGATAAACGTCGTGAAGCACTCTTCAAAATGTTCCTGAAGAGAGGCAGAGTGCCAAGGAAATGGAGAAGAGGAAACGTCATAACTCTCTGTATGAAAGGAGACTGGGAGGAAGCACTGGAGAGTGTGGTCTGTAAGGTTCCAGAAAAGATTATTAGAAAGCAAATGTACGACTGTCTACACAGGAGAAATTATCTAAGTGACAGACAACATGGTATGGGGAAGAGAAATCATTTGGAACAAACTTCTCAAATCTCTACGATAAAGAAAGCTTTGTCTTAGACAAAAGGGAAGGTTGGGTGGATTTTATGTATCTGGACTGCTAGAAAGCATTTGACACTATGCCGCATGGAATGCTGATTATGAATCTGGATCACCAGGCAGGAATGACGAGGAAGCTACATACCTCATTGCACAGAAGATTATCTCAGTGGAAGAGAACAAAGGACGCATAACAGTATCTTTCTCCAAATGGGTAGAGGTGACCAGTGGAGTTCCAGAAGGTTCTGTTCTGGAACCTTTACTCTTCTTGATCTACGTAAATGACTTGCCTGCAGGTCTGGGCTCTCACCTGAATATGTTTGCAGATGATGCAAAAGTCATGAGGGAAGTGAAAATTAAGGGGGATTGTATCAGCTTACCACCAGAGGACCTGAAAAGATTCCAAAGTTACTCTGTCGTATGGTTGATAGAATTCAACCCGAGCAACTGTAGTGATGATGGGGTAGAGTGAAAGATGGCCTGAATATGATTGTTATCTAGCAGGAAATGAATTATGGGATTCTGTGTGTGAGGACTTGGGAGTTGACATCGTTCATAACCTGTCGCCAGAGTCCCAGTAAGGAGACAAACCGTGTGCTGGTAAATACCTGAATAGCCTTCAGGTATATGGATATGGAAACATTCAGCAAACTGTTCACATCCAACATAAGGCCAAAACTAGAATATGCTTCTCAAGTTTGGTCACCGGACCTAAAGAAGCACAAAGAGCTAATAGAGATGATCCAGAGGAAAGAAAGAAAGATGAAACAAAAATTGAGAGCTAAGTGACAGAGAACACCTAAAGGCTTTAAATCTGCCCACTTTGGAAAAGAGAAGAATCAGAAGTGACCTGATCACAGTCTTTTAAGATTCTAAAACAGAATGATGACGTGGACTGTAAACAGTTCATCAAGAGATGTAAGGATTAAGCAGCCAGTGG
The DNA here is from genome assembly GCF_036320965.1 of Panulirus ornatus. Taxonomy (NCBI): domain Eukaryota; kingdom Metazoa; phylum Arthropoda; class Malacostraca; order Decapoda; family Palinuridae; genus Panulirus; species Panulirus ornatus. The sequence continues at coordinate 4,944,101 of NC_092245.1, read as the reverse complement.
ACATAGATTGAAATTAAGTAAAAAACTTTTACAAAAAATGCAAAGAAATAATTTCATTGTATAACAGTGGCGGAGGACTGGAAAAAGATGACTGGGTAGACGGGTAATACAGACACCATATATAGATTTAAGAGGTTTTACGATGGTAAAGAATGTTCGAGAGATGGGATCCCACGAGTGTAAAAGTCCCTACCTATACAGTACAAATAAGTATTTACACACACAAAAAGACCGAGGGAATGTAGATCCTCACTGTTACAAAGATTCTTGGAGATACAGTTTCTTACAATATATCCAACACAATATGTAACACTAGAATTTTGTGGCCATGAAATGTAAATATTGTGGTGAAAAGGTCTGTGAAATGTACAGTCAAGGAGTAGGACCATGGATAACTTAAACTTCAAACACAGGGAAAAGTTGAGATATATATCGTTTAATATAACATATCAATGAACTTAGGAAACTTAGCCTCTTATCCCTCGTCCACAGTGTATCTCGTCCTCATTCTCTTCTCTATCTCTTTCGTCATCTTATTCATGCCTAAATTTCCAGTTGGTACCTTTCTTTTTTTTTTACTGATCCTGTTACAAGTAGTTTCATTATGATCTTATAAACCAAAGCCTATAAACAGTCTAATTTCTGGACCACGTTTCGTTACTTGAAGTTAGCTTTACAACCAGCATTTCTATCTGTTCAATAAGCTTCACAGCCTACTTTATGTTAGCTTTACAGTCCACATTTCCATCTGCCTATGCAGCTTTGCAGCCCAAGTTCCTGTCTATTTAGCTTTACAGCTCACTTTTGTGTCTTAGTTTTCAATCTACGGACAACTATTCCCTTAAAATTGTTGAGTTACAGGTGTTTTGCCCAGCCAGCCACAGTGTGTACCACACTTCCTTATGTGACTTTAAAGACTTCCCTGAACATGTTTCTGTTGCCTCTGTACTTGTATCACCGATACTGTTATCCTCAATTAGTGTTCTGATCTTCTCTTTGAATTTTCTTTTTACTGTTATTATCAGCTGTAATCCTCAGGGTCCTTGACGCATCCTGTCACTCTCCGCGCTCCTGCCATCGTGAACTAGGCTACACCTTCCCTGTAAGCTATCTGCTTCACCTTCGTCTTCCTCCATTTTTCCTTATCTTCAGTTAGGTTCTGTGGTTGTTTCATGACCTCACTATCATACTTAGCGACTGTGCTTCAGACCTTAATGTTCTCTCCTGTTCCCCTATTGTGTTAGTGAACTACTGCCTCAGGTCTTGCATCATTCTGACCTACCGCCTCCCTCCCGTACGTACATGCATCTCACAATGTCCCTCTCTACGAGCAAGCTTCACTGGTATGGTGGTATTAGTCACTTGTTATGGGTTCAGAACTGATCACAGATCCCTGGCAAAGTTTATACAGCCGTGAGGGAAAGAAAAATAGTGTCTGTGTTAAACAGACAAATGTATAGTCGGACAGAGACAAACATACAGTCAGACAGACAAAGATAAAATTTTAGCCTAACACGAGAGGTAAGGGAAGCCATTGTGTTTACAGTGCCAGGGACGTGCGTGTGGGGCAAGGGAAAGGTGGCACTGGTGACGGGGGCGGCACGACGGGTGGGCCGGGTCATCGCCGCCGCCCTCCACAAGCACGGCTACAACCTGGTCATCCACTGCAGCGCCTCTAAGGACGAGGCGCTGGCCTTTGCCGCTCAGCTCAACAGGTCAGCTCCATTACAATTCTTATCAATCTCAGAGAACACATTTCCCTTTATGTAAGGAAGTCTTGAATTTATGAATACAATGAACATTCGAGATAAAGTTAACAGTAGCAGTAGAACAAGGCAAGTATATAACCATGCAATCAACAACATAGAAATAAATCTGTCACAATACGAAGTTGTAGATCTGTCGTAGGACAAAGTAGTTGTAATATGTTTCTGGGGAGAGCAGCGTCCGAGGGGATAGTGCCCATGTGATCAGCGCCGACTTGTCGACGACGTCCGTGGTGGAGACATCAGAGCGTCTGGTGAGGGAGGCGGTGGCCAAGTGGGGCCGGCTGGACCTGCTGGTGAACAATGCTGGTGTATACCTGGCTACCCCACTGGACCAAGCCACCGACCACCACTGGAACTATCTCATGAACATCAACCTCAAGGCTCCTTACTTCCTGATCCAGGTACCTTATTCTGCAGCTCTCTCTCTCTCTCTCTCTCTCTCTCTCTCTCTCTCTCTCTCTCTCTCTCTCTCTCTCTCTCTCTCACGACTACTTTATGTAGGTGCTCTCTCTCTCTCTCTCTCTCTCTCTCTCTCTCTCTCTCTCTCTCTCTCTCTCTCTCTCTCTCTTCCTCCCTCGTACAGCAGCTATCTCTCTCTCTCATACTGCCTTTAACATGTCTTGTATCTTATACTGCCTTATACAGGTGCTGTCCCTCTCTCATACTGCCTTACCTTCAATCTAGGGGATATAGCCAGGCTGACCGGGTGCGACCCCACCTTCCATCTGGGGGCTATAGTCAGGTTGATTAGGTACGACCTTACCTTCTATCTTAGCTATCTTAGGGCTATAGCCAGGCTGACCAGGTACGACCTCACCTTCTATCTAGGGGCTATAGCCAGGCTAATCAGGTACAACCTCACCTTCCATCTGGGAACTATAGCCAGGCTGACCAGGTACGACCCAACCTTCCATCTAGGGACTGTAGCCAGGATCATTAGCTACGATCCCACATTCCGTGTTTGGACTATAACCAGGTTGATCAGGTACGACCCCACCTTCATTCTAGGCCGAGAAAATACGACCCAATCCTGTGTGTGGGAAATATCGTCAAACTGACGAGCTACGACCCGTTCATACGTCTTGGGATAGCCAGGCCTAACAGGTAGGACTTCTTCTTAGGTCTTGGGAAGTAGCTAAGCTGACCAGGTAAGACCCCTCCTTACGTCTGGGGACGGTAGCCAGGCTGACCAGGTACGACCCTTTACCTTTGGAGAGATTCGCTGGGCTGACCAGGTACGACCCCTCCTTACGTCTGGAAACAGTAGGCAGGTTGACCAGGGACGACCCTTCCTTACGTCTGGGGACAGTAGCCAGGTTGACCAGGTACGACCACTCCCTACGTCTGGGGACATTATCCAGGTTGACAAGGTACGACCCTTCCTTACGTCTGAGGACCGTAGCCAGTTTGACCAGGTACGACCCCTCCTTACGTTTGGGGACAGTATCCAGGTTGACTAGGTACGACGCCTCCTTGAGTATGCAGACAGTAGATAGGTTGACCAGGTACGACCCCTCTCTACGTCTGGGGACAAGCCAGATCTTCCAGGTACGACCCCTCTTTACGTCTGGAGAAAGTAGCCAGGGACGACCTCTCTTTATCTCTGGAGACAGTAACCTGGGGCGACCCCACCTTCCATCCAGACAGTGACCGGGGACGACCTCACCTTCCATCTAAGGAGTGATGGGAACTATAATGAGGCAGTCAGAATACAGTGTACACGACACCAATTACTTCATCTTTGTCTTAACGTATCACCAGTTAAGGCCGGCCCTCAGGGTAGTCCTTAACATGTGTACATATGTAGATCTGTGTACGACCACAGTCAGTGTGTAAGTGTTGCCTCCCGCAGGCTGCGGCGCCGCACCTGAGGAAGGTGGAGGGGAACGTGGTGAACTTGGCAGATATCCTGGGTGAACGTCCTTCACCACCACTCTCCATCTACTGCACCAGTAAGGCTGCCATAATTATGGTCACCAAGTCTCTGGCTGCTGAACTGGGACCTCAGGTAACTCCTAACTTATCTTGGTATTATGTTTTGATTTGTTTTACGGGAAACAGATAGAAAGATAAGGTATAAAAGTATATAATAGGGGGAAGGTTACCAGAGAGATAAGGTATAAAAGTATATAATAGGGGGAAGGTTACCAGAAAGATAAGGTATAAAAGTATATAATAGGGGAAGGTTACCGGAAAGATAAGGTACAAAAATATATAACGGGACGATTACTAGAAAGACATGGTATAAAAAGTATATAACAGGTGAAGATTAATAAAGTATAAACGTATATAATAGGGGACGATTACCAGAAAGATAAGGTATGAAAGTATATAATAGGTGAAGATTAATAGAAAGATAAGGTATAAAAGTATATAATAGGGGAAGGGTACCAGAAAGATAAGGTATAAGTATATGATAGAGAAAGGTTACCAGAAAGATAAAGTATAAAAGTATATAATAGTGGAAGTTACCAGAAAGATAAGGTATAAAAAGTATATAATAGGGGAAAGTTACCAAAAAGATAAGGTATAAAAAGTATATATTGGGGAAGGTTACCTGAAAGATAAGGTATAAAAGTATATGATAGGGGAAGATTACCAGAAAGATAAGGTATAAAAGTATGTAAATGTTACCAGAAAGATAAAGTATAAAAGTATATAATAGGGGAAGGTTACCAGAAAGATAAGGTATAAAAGTATACAATAGGGGAAGGTTACCAGAATGATAAGGTATAAAAGTATATAGGTTACCAGACAATAAGGTATAAAAGTATATAGAAGGTTACCAGAAAGATAAGGTATAAAAGTATATAATAGGGGAAGGCAGCCAAAAAGAAAAGATATATTTGTAATAGGGGAATGTTACCAGAAATATATGGTAAAAAGTATACAGAAGGTCACCAGAAAGATAAGGTATAAAAGTATATAATATGGGAAGATTACCAGAAAGATAAGATATAAAAGTATGTAATAGGGGAAGGTTACCAGAAACATAAGGTAAAAAAAGTATATAGAAGGTTACTAGAGAGATAAGGTATAAAGTATATAGAAGGTTACTAGAAAGATAAGGTATAAAAGTATATAATAGGGGAAGCTTACCAGAAAGATGAGGTATAAAAATATATAATAGAGGAAGGTTACCGGAACAATAAGGCATAAAAGTACATAAAAGATTACCAGAAAGATAAGATATAAAAGTATATAATTGGGGAAGGTTACCGGAAAGTTAAGATATAAAAGTATATAATAGGGAAAGGTTCCCAGAAACATAAGGTATACAAGTACATTATAGGTTAGTGAGTGTGGCCAGGTGGTGACCAGGCAGGGTAGTAAGTGTGGCCAGATGGTGACTAGGCAGGGTAGTGAGTGTGGCCAGGTGGTGACCAGGCAGGGTAGTTGAGTGTGGCCAAGTGGTGATCAGGCAGGGTAGTGAGTATGGCCAGGTGGTGACTAGGCAGGGTAGTTAGTGTGGCCAGGTGGTGACTAGGCAGGGTAGGGAGTGTGGCTAGGTGGTAACCTGGCAGGGTAGTGCATGTGGCCAGGTGGTGACCAAGCAGGGTAGTGAGTGTGGCCAGGTGGTGACCATGCAGGGTAGTAAGTGATGCCAGGTGGTGACCAGGCAGGGCAGTGAGTATGGCCAGGTGGTGACCTGGCAGGGTAGTGAGTGTGGTTAGGTGGTAACCTGGCAGGATAGTGAGTGTGGCCAAGTGGTGACCAGGCAGGGTAGTGAGTGTGGCCTGGTGGTGACCATGCAGGTAGTGAAAGAGGCCAGGTGGTGACCAAGCAGGGTAGGTAGTGTGGCCAGGTGGTGACCAAGCAGGGTAGTGAGTGGACCAGGTGGTGACTAGGCAGGGTTGTAAGTGTGGCCAGGTGTGACCAGGCTGGGTAGTGAGTGTGGCCAGGTGGTGACCATGCAGGGTAGAAAGTGGGCCAAGTGGTGACCAGGCAGGATAGTGAGTGTGGCCAGGTGGTGACCCAGCAGGGCAGTGAATGTGGCCAGGTGGTCACCAGGCAGGGTAGTGAGTGTAGCCAGGTGGTGACCAGGCAGGGTAGTGAGTGTTTCCAGATGGTAATTAGGCAGGGTATAGTGTGTAGGCCAGTTGGTAACCAGGCAGAGTAGTGAGTGTGGCCAGGTAGTGATCAGGCAGGGTAGTGAGTGTGGCCAGGTGGTGACCAGGCAGGGTAGTGAGTGGGCCAAGTGGTGACCAAGCAGGGTAGTGAGTGTGGCCATCTGGTGATCAGGTATGATAGTGAGTGTGGCCAGGTGGTGATCAGACAGGGTAGTGAGTGTGGTGACCAGGTAGGGTAGTGAGTGGGCCAGGTGATGCCACAGCAGCAGATGACTTATCAATACCATATAAACAGGTAACCAAAGAGGTAGGTGACTTTTCACTACTGCAGCAACAAGCGACATCCTTACCACAGCAGCAGGTGGTTTACCTCTACCACAGCAGCAGGTAACTTATTACTAACACAGCAACTGATGACTTATCGCTACTACAACAATGAGTGACTTATCACTGCCACAGCATCAAGTGACATCACTACCACAGCATCAGGTGAATTATCGCTGCTATGCAAGTAGATGACTTATCACTACCACAGCAGCAGGTGACTTATCACAGTCACATTAGGTGACATTATTACCGCAGCATCAGTTAATTCATCAATGCCACATTAGCAGGTGACTTCTCTACCACAGCAGCAGATGATTTATTACTACCATGCACTGCTATGCAAGTAGATGACATTATTACCACAGCAGCAGGTGACTTATCACTGCTACAGCATCAGGTGACATCATTACCCCTGCAGCAGGTGACTTATCACTGCTACAGCATCAGGTGACATCATTACCACTGCAGCAAGTGATTTATCATTACCACAGCAGCAGGTAACTTCTCTACCACAGCTGCAGATGATTTATCACTGCCACAGAAGCAGGTGGCTTATCACTACTATAGCAGCTGGTGACTCAGTGATACCCCTCTTCCCCTCCCAGATACGGGTCAACTACATCAACCCAGGAGCTGCCATGTGGCCAGAGAAGGCAGATGATGCCTTTAAGAAGGTCAGAAATCTTCCTCACTACTGTAGGCATTTACCTATGATTACTGATTAATAGTTATAATAATATTCCTCTACAGCAGGCATTTACCTATGATTACTGATTAATAGTTATAATAATAGTCCTCATGACTGCAGGCATTAACCTATGATTACTGATTAAGAATAATAATGATAGTCTTCACTACTGCAGGCATTTACCTATGATTACTGATTAATAGTTGTAATGATATTCCTCACTACTGCAGGCATTTACCTATGATTACTGATTAATAGTTGTAATGATATTCCTCACTACTGCAGGCATTTATCCATGACTACTGATTAATAATAACAATAATATTCCTCACTACTGCAGACATTAACCCATGATTACTCAATAATAGTAATATGCCTTGCTACTGCAGGCACTAACATATGGCTGCTGATTAACAGTAACAATAATCTTCCTCTACTGGAGGCATTAACCTATGACTATTCATTAAAAGTAATAATAATATTCATCACTACTGCAGGCATTAACCTATGACTACTGATTAATAGTAATAATATTCCTTACTACTGCAGGCATTAACCTATGAGTACTCATTAAAAGTAATGATAATATTTCTCTACTGCAGGAATTAACCTATGTCTACTGATTAATAGTAATAATGATAGTCTTCACTACATCAGGCTACTGATTAGTAGTAATAATAAAGTTCCTCACTACTGTGGGCTTTAACCTAAGGCTACTCATTAATAAATGATAGTATTCATCATACTCTGCAGGCATTAATCTATGACTGCTTATTAATAATAATAACAATAATGATAATGATAATAGCAATGATAATAATAATTTTTTTTTTTTTGCTTTGTTGCTGTCTCCTGCGTTAGCGAGGTAGCACAAGGAAACAGACGAAAGAATGGCCCAACCCACCCACATACACATGTATATACATACACGTCCACACACTCAAATATACATACCTATACATCTCAATGTACTCATATATATACACCCACAGAAATATACATATATACACATGTACATAATTCATACTGTCTGCCTTTATTTACTCCCATCGCCACCTCGCCACACATAGAATAACAACCCCCTCCCCCCTCATGTGTGTGAGGTAGCACTAGGAAAAGACAACAAAGGCCCCATTTGTTCACACTCAGTCTCTAGCTGTCATGTAATAATGCACTGAAACCACAGCTCCCTTTCAACATCCAGGCCCCACAGAACTTTCCATGGTTTACCCCAGACGCTTCATATGCCCTGGTTCAATCCATTGACAGCATGTCGACCCCAGTATACCACATCGTTCCAATTCACTCTATTCCTTGCATGCCTTTCACCCTCCTGCATGTTCAGGCCCTGATCACTCAAAATCTTTTTCACTCCATCTTTCCACCTCCAATTTGGTCTCCCACTTCTCCTCGTTCCCTCCACCTCTGATACATATATCCTCTTGGTCAATCTTTCCTCACTCATTCTCTCCATGTGACCAAACCATTTCAAAACACCCTCTTCTGCTTTCTCAACCACACTCTTTTTATTTCCACATATCTCTCTCACCCTTACATTACTTACTCGATCAAACCACCTCACACCACATATTGTCCTCAAACATCTCATTTCCAGCACATCCACCCTCCTGAGCACAACTCTATCCATAGCCCATGCCTCGCAACCATACAACATTGTTGGAACCACTATTCCTTCAAACTTACCCATTTTTGCTTTCCGAGATAATGTTCTCGACTTCCAAACATTCTTCAAGGCTCCCAGAATTTTCGCCCCCTCCTCCACCCTATGATTCACTTCCGCTTCCATGGTTCCGTCCGCTGCCAGATCCACTCCCAGATACCTAAAACACTTTACTTCCTCCAGTTTTTCTCCATTCAAACTTACCTCCCAATTGACTTGACTCTCAACCCTACTGTACCTAATAACCTTGCTCTTATTCCCATTTACTCTTTACTTTCTTCTTTCACACACTTTACCAAACTCAGTCACCAGCTTCTGCAGTTTCTCACATGAATCAACCACCAGCGCTGTATCATCAGCGAACAACAACTGACTCACTTCCCAAGCTCTCTCATCCACAACAGACTTCATACTTGCCCCTCTTTCCAAAACTCTTGCATTCACCTCCCTAACAACCCCATCCATAAACAAATTAAACAACCATGGAGACATCACACACCCCTGCCGCAAACCTACATTCACTGAGAACCAATCACTTTCCTCTCTTCCTACACATACACATGCCTTACATCCTCAATAAAAACTTTTCACTGCTTCTAACAACTTGCCTCCCACACCATATATTCTTAATACCTTCCACAGAGCATCTCTATCAACTCTATCATATGCCCGCCCCAGATCCAGATAATAATAATAATAATAGTAATACTACTACTACTACTACTAATGTCTACAACAGATAGTTAAGTGTGCTTGCTTGTAGTAGTATCTAAATGTTTATCTAAATGTAATTACTTATTTCTATATACATGAGTACTTGTGTGTTTACACAAGCACAAACATACTTTATCATACACACACACACACCCACACTTACACACATGATGTAGAAGTCCGTAAGGTTCTAGAAAAGATAATCATAAAGTAAATGGGTGACTGTCCTCAGAAGAGAAATTATCTAATTGAGAAACAGCATGGTTTCTGGCACAGGAGGTCATGTGTTAAAAACCTCTTAGATTTCTACAAGGCAGTGAGCTTTGTCTTAAGCGGAAGGGAAGGCTGGGTGAATTGTTTGTATGTGAACTTTCAGAGAGCATTTGCCACTGTGATATGGGAGGCTGATTCAAAAGCTGGATCACCAGGCAGGAATTAAGGGAGAAACTCCTTCTTTGGATAGAAGATTATCTCACTGGAAGGGAACATGCAGTGCAAGTTAGAAGAGCCTTCTCTAAATTCTAAATTAGTCGAGGTAACCAGTGGAGTCCCATAAGGTTCTGTTCTGGGACCTTTACTCTTTTTGGTCTATCTAAATAACTTGCCTGAAGGTATGAGACTTACCTAAATATGCAAATGATGCAAAAGTCCAAAGAGAAGTGGAAATTGAGGAGGTTTGCATCAGCATACAAGGGGACCTAAACAAACTCCCTAGTTGGTCTAATATCCAAGAAAATATAAAGTAATGAGGACGGAACAAAGTGAAAGATGGCCTCAGTATGATTATCATCTAGCATGAAATAAGCTTCAAAATTCATAGTATGAGAAGGATTTGGGAGCTGACTTTGTCCTAAACCTGTAGCTGTTGCTAGAGTCCCATTTTGGGAGAATAGTAGTTGGGGAGACATACTGTCTGCTGGCAAATGACAGAACAGCTTTCAAGTATATGTATGGATAAAGAAATATTTAGCAAGCTATCAATATCCTACATAAGAGCACAACTAGAACATGCCTCTTTAGTTTGGTCACAGCACCTACAGAAGCATAAAGAGCTGATAAAGTCAAGAGGAGGGCAACAAAGATGGAACCAGAATTAAGAAATCCACTAGATTAAAGGGAAAGATGCAAGGCTTTAAATTTGCCCTTGGAAGAGAGAAGAGTGAAGGGTGGCCTAATCACAAACTCCAAGTTTTTAAAACAGATCAATGACATAGATAGGGAGCAGTTCTCTGCAAGATGTAGGGATAAGCATCTGGAGGACATAACATGAAATTAAATAACAAATTAGTTAATTAGGATGTAAAGAAATACTTTTTATAGTTTAAGAGTGGTGGATATGGTTAACGCATACTGTATACATAAATTTAGGAAGCTGTATCATGGTAGAGGATGGTCAAGAGATGGGGCCCCCTACAAGTTGTTCATAGCCTACCTAAGGTCAAAACTAGAATGTACTTATGTTTAGTCACTGCATCCAAATTAGCAAATGTAATGTAATGGGGATGGGACAAAGCAAAAGATGGCCTTGAGACGATTATTACCTAGCAGAAAATTAGCTTCAGGATTCTGTGTGTGAGAGGAACTTGGGAGAAGACGTCATCTTTAACTTGTCATAAGAGTGCCATGCTAGAATACAGTAATGAAGGATACAAACTGTCTGCTGGCAAATTATCAGACTAACTTTCAAGCGTATGGATAAGGAATTACTTAGCAAGCAATTCATATCATATCCAAGGGCAAAACTAGAATACAATTGTCAGGTTTGGTCAGTGCACCTAAGAAGCACATAGAGCTCATAGAAAAGTTCCATAGGAGGGTTACAAAGATGATACCAGAATGATGAAAGTTAAGATACAAAGAAAGGCTGGAGGCTATAGATTTATCCATCTTGAGAGAAAGAAGGCTGAGGGGTAACTTGATCACAACCTCTAAGTTTTCAAAACAAATCGACAAAGTGAACAGTTCTTTGAGAAATGTAGGGACTGATCAACCATACAGCAGAGCAAGGAATTAAGTAAGAAAATTGTAACCGAGGGTGTAAAAAAATACTTTTATAGCATAAGAGTGGTGGTTGAGTGGAACAGACTGACTGAGGATATGGTTAGTGTAGAAGCTTACTTAAATTTTAGAGGTTGTATGATAATGGAGAGTGTTCAACAGATGGGGCACCATGAGCATAAAAATTACTTTCAGTAAAATACAAATAGGTAATTAAAAAAAACGAGCTGGTAGAGAAGGCCCAGAGCAGGGCAACAGAGATGGTTTCAGAATCAAAAATGTATGTTACAGGGGAAGGCTAAAAGTTGTAAATCTGTCCACCATGGAAGATACAAGAGTGAGGGGTGACCTCAGAACAGCCTTTCAATTTTAAAAACATCAATGATGTGGACAGTGAACAGTTCTTTGAGAGATGTGGACATAACATGAAATTAAGCAAGAAACATGTTAAAAAAAGATGTGAAAAAGTAGTATGAGAGTGGTGGATGAATGGGACCGAATGAATGAGGACATTGTTAATGCTTAAAGCAAACATAAATTCAAGACGTTCTACGGGAATGGTTGAGAGATGGGACCCCACTAGTGTAAAACTCCTTTCCTAGAAGGTACAAGTTAAGTATTAACATATATGCATTTGCTCCCATAGTGTGGTGATTAGCATTACTGACCTTGAGTGTTCAAAGTTGAAAGATGGGGCAAAACGAGTTATAAACTCTCTCCCTTTTACAAAGAAATAGGAAACACGCACACAAACAGTGTAAAAGCAATAGACATAAGTTCAGACTCAAAGAGCTATAATCATGAAAACTTCACTGAACTCAACAGTGTCTCTGGTAACATAAACTGGGAAATGAAGTTCCAGGAACCAGGGCATTGGGGTGGATTGTTCTATGAAATTTGCAGTGGAGTAGGAACATGGGCACCTCAAGCCTCCAATACTGAGAGGTGGCTGAGAAAAAGGGAGGAGTGGTTCATTAAAACATGTCAAGTGATGAAAGAGCTTTGTAATGTGGTGTGCTGGGTAGAACTGCAACCAGTCTGCATATACAAGAGAGCAAAAAATGAGCTTGGCAGAATAAGAGGAATGGAAAACTTTGAAAAAAAAAAGAAAAAGGAGATAATCCAAAACTTATCCATAAAATCATCAAGAATGTACTGTCAGTTAGAGAGTGGCTAAGCAGGCTTCAGAGATTTAGAAAGAAGCATTACAGAAGCAAGGAACTGAATAACATGTTCAAAGGTGTTTTCCCAGTGGAAGATGCATTATCTTATGTGATTCAATGGGAGAACCCAGGAGAAAGGAAAGCCACACACAAACTCCAGCTCAAGCAGTGTATTTGTAACATTCTCATACTACCATCCTTATACATTATGATTATACAGGCCTAAACATATCACATGTGAGTATTTTGAAGGTTTGTTGAATGTGTTAGATGATAGAGTGGCAGATATAGGGTGTTTTGGTTGAGGTGGTGTGCGAAGTGAAAGGGTCAGGGAGAATGATTTGGTAAAGAGAGAAGAGGCAGTGAAAGCTTTGTGGAAGATGAAAGCCGGCAAGGTGGTGGGTTTGGATGATATTGTAGTGGAATTTATTAAAAAAGGGGGTGACTGTGTTCTTGAGAGGTTGGTGAGGATATTCAATGTATGTGTGGCTCATGGTGAAGTGCCTGAGGATTGGCGGAATGCATGCATAGTGCCATTGTACAAAAGCAAAGGGATAAATACGAGTGTTCAAATTACTGAGGTATACGTTTGTTGAGTATTCCTAGGAAATTACATGGGAGGGTATTGATTGAGAGGGTAAAGGCATGTACATAGCCTTAGATTGGGGAAGAGCAGTGCGGTTTCAGAAGTGGTAGAGGATGTGTGGATCAGATGTTTGCTTTGAAGAATGTATGTGAGAAATACTTAAAAAAACAAATGAATTTGTATGTAGCATTGAAATACAAGGAGGGGAAGGTTTCTAGCACCCCGCTCCCGGCCCCTTTAGTCACCATCTATGACACATGAGGAATGCATAGGAAGTATTCTTTCTCCCCAGATGCTTCACATGCCCAGGTTATTTAATGTATGTATGACTTATGGTGAGGTGGCTGAGAACTGGCAGAATGCTTGCATAGTGCCATTTTACAAAGGCAACGGGGATAAGAGTGAGTGCTCAAATTACAGAGGTATAAGTTTGTTGAGTATACCTAGGAAATTATACAGGAGGGTATTGATTGAGAGGGTGAAGGCATGTACAAAGCATCAGATTGGGGAAGAGCAGTGTGGTTTCAGAAGTGGTAGAGGATGTGTGGATCAGGTGTTTGCTTTGAAAATGTATGTGAGAAATACTTGGAAAAGCAAATGGATTTGTATGTGGCATTTATGGATCTGGAGAAGGCATATGATAGAGTTGATAGAGATGCTCTGTCGATGGTATTAAGAATATATGGTGTGGGAGGCAAGTTGTAAGAAGCAGTGAAAAGTTTTTATTGAGGATGTAAGGCATGTGTACGTGTAGGAAGAGAGGAAAGTGATTGGTTCTCAGTGAATGTTGGTTTACGGCAGGGGTGCATGATGTCTCCAAGGTTGTTTAATTTGTTTATGAATGGGGTTGTTAGGAAGGTGAATGCAAGAGTCTTGGAAAGAGGGGCAAGTATGCAGTCTGCTGTGGATGAGAGAGCTTGGGAAGTGAGTCAGTTGTTGTTCACTGATGATACAGCGCTGGTGGCTGATTCGGGTGAGAAACTGCAGAAGTTGGTGACTGAGTTTGGTAAAGTGTGTGAAAGAAGAAAGCTGAGAGTAAATGTGAATAAAAGCAAGGTTATTAGGTAAGGTAGAGTTGAGGGACAAGTCAATTGGGAGGTAAGTTTCAATGGAGAAAAACTGGAGGAAGTGAAGTGTTTTAGATATTTGGGAGTGGATTTGGCAGCGGATGGAACCATGGAAGTGGAGGTGAATCATGGGGTGGGGGAGGGGGCGAAAGTTCTGGGAGCGTTGAAGAATGTGTGGAAGTCGAGAGTGTTATCTTGGAAAGCAAAAATGGGTATGTTTGAAGGAATAGTGGTTCAAACAATGCTATATGGTTGCGAAGCCTGGGCTATAGATAGAGTTGTGTGGAGGAGGGTGGATGTGCTGGAAATGATATGTTTGAGGACATTATGTGGTGTGAGGTGGTTTGATCGAGTAAGTAATGAAAGGGTAAGAGAGATGTGGTAATAAAAAGGGTGTGGTTGAGAGAGCAGAAGAGGATGTTTTGAAATGGTCTGGTCACATGGAGAGAATGAGTGAGGAAAGATTGACAAAGAGGATATATGTGCCAAAGGTGGAGGGAACGAGGAGAAGCAGGAGACCAAATTGGAGGTGGAAAGATGGAGTGAAAAAGATTTTTGAGTGATCAAGGCCTGAACATGCAGGAGGGTGAAAGGCGTGCAAGGAATAGAGTGAATTGGAACAATGTGGTATACTGGGGTCGACGTGCTGTCAATGGATTGAACCAGGGTATGTGAAGCGTCTGGGGTAAACCATGGAATGTTTTGTGGGGCCTGGATGTGGAAAGGGAGCTGTGGTTTCGGTGCATTATACTTGACAGCTAGAGACTGAGTGTGAACGAATGTGGCCTTTGTTGTCCTTTCCTAGTGCTGCCTCACGCACATGCGGGGGGAGGGGTTTTCATTTCATGTGTGGCGGGGTGGAGACAGGAATGAATAAGGGCAGACAGTGTGAATTGTGTGCATGGGTATATATGTATGTGTCTGTGTGTGTATATATATGTGTACATTGAGATGTATAGGTATGTATATTTGTGTGTGGACGTGTATGTATATACATGTGTATGGGGGTGGGTTATTACCACACATCTCTCTTACCCTTACATTACTTACTCGATCAAACCACCTCACACCACACATTGTCCTCAAACATCTCATTTCCAGCACATCCACCCTCCTGCGCACAACTCTATCCATAGCCCATGCCTCGCAGCCATACAACATTGTTGGAACCACTATTCTCTCAAACATACCCATTTTTGCTTTCCGAGATAATGTTCTCAACTTCCACACATCTCTCTTACCCTTACATTACTTACTCGATCAAACCACCTCACACCACACATTGTCCTCAAACATCTCATTTCCAGCACATCCACCCTCCTGCGCACAACTCTATCCATAGCCCATGCCTCGCAGCCATACAACATTGTTGGAACCACTATTCTCTCAAACATACCCATTTTTGCTTTCCGAGATAATGTTCTCAACTTCCACACATTCTTCAAGACTCCCAGGATTTTCGCCCCCTCCCCCACCCTATGATTCACTTCCACTTCCATGGTTCCATCCGCTGCCAGATCCACTCCCAGATATCTAAAACACTTTACTTCCTCCAGTTTTTCTCCATTCAAACTTACCTCCCAATTGACTTGACCCTCAACCCTAGTGTACCTAATAACCTTGCTCTTATTCACATTTACTCTTAACTTTCTTCTTTCGCACACTTTACTAAACTCAGTCACCAGCTTCTGCAGTTTCTCACATGAATCAGCCACCAGTGCTGTATCATCAGCGAACAACAACTGACTCACTTCCCAAGCTCTCTCATCCACAACAGCCTTCATACTTGCCCCTCTTTCCAAAACTCTTGCATTCACCTCCCTAACAACCCCATCCATAAACAAAATTAAACAACCATGGAGACATCACACACCCCTGCCGCAAACCTACATTCACTGAGAACCAATCACTTTCCTCTCTTCCTACACATACACATGCCTTACATCCTCGATAAAAACTTTTCACTTCTTCTAACAACTTGCCTCCCACACCATATATTCTTAATACCTTCCACAGAGCATCTCTATCAACTCTATCATATGCCTTCTCCAGATCCATAAATGCTACATACAAATCCATTTGCTTTTCTAAGTATTTCTCACATACATTCTTCGAAGCAAACACCTGATCCACGCATCCTCTACCACTTCTGAAACCACACTGGTCTTCCCCAATCTGATGCTCTGTACATGCCTTCAACCTCTCAATCAATACCCTCCCATATAATTTACCAGGAATACTCAACAAACTTATACCTCTGTAATTTGAGCACTCACTTTTATCCCCTTTGCCTTTGTACAATGGCACTATGCACGCATTCTGCCAATCCTCAGGCACCTCACCATGAGTCATACATACCTTACCAACCAGTCAACAATACAGTCACCCCCTTTTTTAATAGATTCCACTGCAATACCATCCAAACCTGCTGCCTTGCCGGCTTTCATCTTCCACAAAGCTTTTACTACCTCTTCTCTGTTTACCAAATCATTTTTCCTAACCCTCTCACTTTGCACACCACCTCGACCAAAACACCCTATATCTGCCACTCTATCATCAAACACATTCAACAAACCTTCAAAATACTCACTCCATCTTCTCACATCACCACTACTTGTTATCACCTCTCCATTAGCGCCCTTCACTGAAGTTCCCATTTGCTCCCTTGTCTTACACACTTTATTTACCTCCTTCCAGAACATCTTTTTATTCTCCCTAAAATTTAATGATACTCTCTCACCCCAACTCTCATTTGCCCTCTTTTTCACCTCTTGCACCTTTCTCTCGACCTCCTGTCTCTTTCTTTTATACATCTCCCACTCAATTGCATTTTTTCCCTGCAAAAATCGTCCAAATGCCTCTCTCTTCTCTTTCACTAATAATCTTACTTCTTCATCCCACCACTCACTACCCTTTCTAATCAACCCACCTCCCACTCTTCTCATGCCACAAGCATCTTTTGCGCACTCCATCACTGATTCCCTAAGTACATCCCATTCCTCCCCCACTCCCCTTACTTCCATTGTTCTCACCTTTTTCCATTCTGTACTCAGTCTCTCCTGGTACTTCCTCACACAAGTCTCCTTCCCAAGCTCACTTACTCTCACCACTCTCTTCACCCCAACATTGTCTCTTCTTTTCTGAAAACCCCCACAAATCTTGCTTCCACAAGATAATGATCAGACATCCCTCCAGTTGCACCTCTCAGCACATTAACATCCAAGTCTCTCTTTCGCGCGCCTGTCAATTAACACGTAATCCAATAACGCTCTCTGGCCATCTCTCCTACTTACATACGTATACTTATGTATATCTCGCTTTTTAAACCATATATATATATATATATATATATGTGTGTGTGTGTGTGTGCATGTG
Organism: Panulirus ornatus; assembly: GCF_036320965.1. Lineage (NCBI taxonomy): Eukaryota > Metazoa > Arthropoda > Malacostraca > Decapoda > Palinuridae > Panulirus > Panulirus ornatus. The sequence continues at coordinate 4,926,663 of NC_092245.1, read as the reverse complement.
TGGGTGTAAATAAAGTGTAATCCAAGTGTAAATGAGGAGGTAAATAAAGTGTGTAAGTCAAAAGAAGAAATGGGAACATTGGCAGGGGGCTAATGGGGAGGTGATAAAAAGTAGTGGTGATGTAAGAAGGAGATGGAGTGAGTATTTTGAAGGTTTGTTAAATGTGTTAGATGATAGAGTGGCAGATATAGGGTGTTTTGGTCGAGGTGGTGTGTGAAGTGAGAGGGTTAGAGACAATGATTTGGTAAACAGAGAAGAGGTAGTAGAAGCTTTGCAGAAGATGAAAGCTGGCAAGGCATCGGATTTGGATGGTATTGCAGTGGAATTTATTATAAAAGGGGGGTGACTGTGTTGTTGACTGGTTGGTAAGGATACCTAATGTATGTATGACTCATGGTGAGGTGCCTGAGGATTGTCAGAATGCATGCATAGTGCCATTGTACAAAGGCAAAGGGGATAAAGGTGAGTGCTCAAATTACAGAGGTATAAGTTTGTTGAGTATTCCTAGGAAATTATATGGGAGGGTATTAATTGAGAGGGTGAAAGCATGTACAGAGCATCAGATTGGGGAAGACCAGTGTGGTTTAAGAAGTGGTAGAGGATGTGTGGATCAGGTATTTGCTTTGAAGAATGTATGTAAGAAATACTCAGAAAAGCAAATGGATTTGTATGTAGCATTTATGGATCTGGAGACGGCATATAATAGAGTTGATAGAGATGCTGTGTGGAAGGTATTAAGAATATATGATGTGGGAGGCAAGTTTTTAGAAGCAGTGAAAAGTTTTTATCGAGGATGTAAGGCATGTGTACGAGTAGGAAGAGAGGAAAGTGACTGGTTCTCACTGAATGTTGGTTTGCGGCAGGGGTGCATGATGTCTCCATGGTTGTTTAATTTGTTTATGGATGGTGTTGTTAGGGAGGTGAATGCAAGACTTTTGGACAGAGGGGCAAGTATGCAGTCTGTTGTGGATGAGAGAGCTTGAGAAGTGAGTCAGTTGTTGTTTGCTGATGATACAGCGCTGGTGGCTGATTCGTGTCAGAAACTGAAGAAGGTGGTGACCGAGTTTGGTAAAGTGTGTGAAAGAAGAAAGCTAAGAGTAAATGTGAATAAGAGAAGGTTATTAGGTACAGTAGGGTTGAGGGACAAGTCAATTGGGAGGTAAGTTTGAATGGAGAAAAACTGGAGGAAGTGAAGTGTTTTAGATATCTGGGAATGGATTTGGCAGCGAATGGAACCATAGAAGTAGAAGTGAGTCACAGGGTGGGGGAGGGTGTGAAAGTTCTGGGAGTGTTGAAGAATGTGTGGAAGGCGAGAACGTTATCTTGGAAGGCAAAAATGGGTATGTTTGAAGGAATAGTGGTTCCAACAATGTTGTATGGTTGCAAAGCATGGGCTATGGATAGAATTGTGCTGAGGAGGGTGGATGTGTTGGAAATGACGTGTCTGAGGACAATATGTGGTGTGAGGTGGTTTCATCAAGTAAGTAATGCAAGGGTAAGAGAGATGTGCGGTAATAAAAAAGAGTGTGGTTGCTGCCTTCATCCATTCCCGTCGCCACCCCGCCACACATGAAATGGCATGCCGCTGCCCTGAGCACGCACGCGAGGTAGCACTAGGAAAAGACAGCAAAGGCCACATTCATTCACACTCAGTCTCTAGCTGTTATATGTAATGACCAAAACCACAGCTCCCTTTCCACATCCAGGCCCCACAAAACTTTCCACGGTTCACCTCACACGCTTCATATGCCCTGGTTCAATCCATTGACAGCATGTCGGCCCCAGTATACCACATCGTTCCTATTCACTCTATTCCTTGCACACCTTTCACCCTCCTGTATGTTCAGGTCCTGATTGCTCAAAATCTTTTTCATTCCAACCTTCCACCTCCAATTTGCTCTCCTGCTTCTCCCTGTTCCCTCCACCTCTGACACATATATCCTCTTTGTCAATCTTTCCTCACCCATTCTCTCCATGTGACCAAACCATCTCAACATGCCCTCTTCTGCTCTCTCAACCACACTCTTTTTATTTCCACACCTCTCTCTTACCCTTTCATTACTTACTCAATCAAATCACCTCACACAACATATTGTCCTTAAACATTTCATTTCCAACACATCCACCCTCCTCCACCAAACCCTATCTATAGCCCATGCCTTGCAACCATGTTATCACCTTCCACACATTCTTTAGCGCTCCCAGAAACTTCACCCCCTCCACCACCCTGTGACTCACTTCCACTTCCATGGTTCCATCTGCTGCTCAGTCCACTCCCAGATATCTAAAACACTTCACTTCCTCCAGTTTTTCTCCATTCAAACTTACCTCCCAATTAACTAGTCCCTCAACTCTACTGAATTTAATAACCTTGCCCTTATTCACATTTACTCTCAGCTTTCTTCTCTCACACACTTTACCAAGCTCGGTCACCAACTTCTGCAGTTTCTCACCTGAATCATGAACAACAAATGAATCACTTCCAAAGCCCTCTCATCTACAACAGACTGTGTACTTGCCCCTCTCTCCAAAACTCTTGCATTCACCTCCATAACAACCCCATCCATAAACAAATTAAACAACCATGGAGACATCACGCATCCCTGCTGCAAACCAACATTCACTGGGAACCAATCACTTTCCTCTCTTCCTACTCATACACATGCTTTACAACCTTAATAAAAACTTTTCACTGCTTCTATCAACTTACCTTTCACACCATATACTCTTGATACCTTTCAGAAAGCATCTCTATCAACCCTATCAATGCCTTCTCCTATAAATGCTACATACAAATCCGTCTGCCTTTCTAAGTGCTTCTCACATACATTCTTCAAAGCAAACACCTGATCCACACATCCTCTACCACTTCTGAAACCACATTGCTCTTTCCAAATCTGATGCTCTGTACATGACTTTACCCCTCTCAAATCAATACCTTCCCATATAATTTCCCAAGAATACTCAACAAACATATACCTCTGCAATTTGATCATTCGCCTTTATCCCCTTTGCCTTTGTACAATGGCACTATACATGCATTCCACCAAACTCAGGCACTTCACAATGACTATACATAAATTGAATATCCTTACCAACTAATTAACAACAATCATCCCCTTTTTACATAAATTCCACTGCAGTATCATCCAAAACCGCTGCCTTGCCAGCTTTCATCTTCCGCAAAGCTTTCACTACTTCTTCTCTGTTTACCAAACCATTCTCCCTGACCCTTTCACTTTGCACACCATCTGGACCAAAACACCCTATATCTGCCACTCTATCATCAAACACATTTAACAAACCTTTAAAATACTCACTCCATCTCCTTCTCACCTCACCACTACTTGTTATTACCTCACCATTTGCCCCCTTCACTGATGCTCCCATTAGTTCTCTTGTCTTATGCACTTTATATACCACCTTCCAAATCATCTCTTTATTCTTCCTTAAAACTTCATGATAATCTCTCACCCCAACTCTCATTTGCCCTCTTTTTCCCCTCTTGCACTTTTCTCTTGACATCCTGCTGCTTTCTTTTATATATCTCCCACTCATTTGCACTACTTCCCTGCAAAAATTGTCCAAATGCCTCTCTCTCCTCTTTCACTAACAATCTTACTTCTTCATCCCACCACTCACTACCCTTTCTAATGTGCCCACCTCCCACCTTTCTCATGCCACAAGCATCTTTTGTGCAAGCCGTCACTGCTTCTCTAAATGCATCCCATTCCTCCCTCACTCCCCTTACGTCATTTGCTCTTACCTTTTGCCATTCTTCACTCAGTCTCTCCTGGTACTTTCTCACACAAGTCTCCTTTCCAAGCTCACTTACTCTCACCACTCTATTTACCCAAACATTCTCTCTTCTTTTCTGAAAACCTCTACAAATCTTCACCTTCGCCTCCACAAGATGATGATCAAACATCCCTCCAGCTTCCCCTCCCAGCACATTAACATCCAAAAGTCTCGCTTTCACAAACTTATGAATTAACACATAATCCAATAATGCTCTCTGGCCATCTCTCCTACTTACATACGTAAACTTATATATATCTCTCTTTTTAAACCAGGTAATCCCAATCACTAGTGCTTTTTAACACACAAATCTATATATATATTCATATTTATTTATTATACTTAATCACTATTTCCAATGTTAATGAGTTGGTGCAAGGAAACAGATGAAGAATGGCCCAACCACTTATATACACACATATATACATAGATGCCCATACACGCACATATACATACATATACATTTCAATGTAGACACAGATACACATACACAGACATATACATATATACACATACACACATTCATATTTGCAAGCCTTCATTTATTCCTGGCACTAACCTACCCCACAGGAAACAGCATTGTGAGGTAGCACGAAGAAAACAGACAAAAAAGGCCTCATTCATTCACACTCAGTCTCTAACTATCATGTGTAATGCACTGAAACCACAGCTCCATATCCATATCCACGTCCCATAGACCTTTCTGTAGTTTACCCCAGGCATTTCACATGCCCTGGTTCAGTCCATTGACTCCACATTGACCCTGGTATACCATATTGTTCCAATTCACTCAATTCCTTGCACACCTCTCACCCTCCTGTATGTTCAGGTCCCGATCACTCAAAATCTTTTTCATCCATCCTTCCACCTCCAGTTCGGTCTCCTGCTTCTCCTTGTCCCTTCCACCTCTGACACATATGTCCTCTTTGTCAGTCTTTCATCATTCATTATCTCCATATGTCTGAACCATTTCAACACACCCTCCACTGCTCTTTCAACCACACTCTTTTTATTTCTACACACATCTCTTATCCTTTTATTACTTGCTCGATGAAACCACCTCACACCACTTATTGTCCTCAAACATTTCATTTCCAACACATCCACCCTCCTCTGTACAATCCTATCTGTAGCTCATGCCTCTCGACCATATAGTATTGTTGGAACTACTATTCCTTCAAACATACCCAGTTTTGCTCTCCAAGATAATGTCCTCTCCTTCCACACACTCTTCATAGCTCCCAGAACTTCATCCCCCCCACCCTGTGACTCACTTCTGCTTCCATGGTTCCACTCTCTGTTAAGTCCACTCCCAGATATCTAAAACACTCCACCGTCTTCCAATTTTTCTTCATTCAAACTTACATCCCAATTAACTTGTCCCTCAGCCCTACTGAACCTAATCACCTTGCTTTTATTCATATTTACTCTCAATTTTCTCTGTTCACACACTTTTCCAAATCACTCACCAACTTTTGCAGTTTCTCACTCAAATCAGCCACTAGAGCTGTATCATCGGTGAACAACAACTGAGTCTCTCATCCCCAGCAGACTGCATACTCGCCCTCTCTCCAAAACTCTTGCATTTTCCTCCCAAACCAACCCATCCATAAACAAACTCAACAACCATAGGGACATCACACACCCCAGCTGCAGACTGACATTCACTGGGAACCAATCACTCTCCTTTCTTCCTACTCGTACACATGCCTTACATCCTAGGTAGAAACTTTTCGCTGCTTCTAACAACTTACCTCCCACACCATATACTCTTAAGACCTTCCACAAATCATCTTTATCGACCCTGTCATAAGCCTTCTCCAAATCCATAAATGCTACATACAAATCCATCTGTTTTCCTAAGTATTTCTCACACACATTCTTCAAAGCAAACACCTGATCCACACATCCTCTACCACTTCTGAAACCACCCTGCTCCTTCCCAATCTGATGCTCTGTACATGCCTTCACCCGCACAATCAATACCCTCCCATATAATTTCCCAGGAATACTCAACAATCTTATTCCCTTTGGCTTTGTACAATGGCACTATGCATGCATTCTGCCAATCCTAAAGCACTTCACCTTGATCCATACATACACTGAATATCTTTACCAACCAATGAACAACACGGTCACTCCTTTCTTAATAAATTCTACTTCAATATCATTCAAACCTTCCGCCTTACCGGATTTCACTTTCTTAACCAAACCATTCTCTCTGACCCCTCTCACTTTGCACAGCACCCTAACCAAAACACCCTATATCTGTCACTCTATCATCAAACACATTCAACAAACCTTCAAAATACTCACTCCATCCCCTTCTCACGTCATCACTGCCTGTTATTACTTCCCCACTTGCCCCCTTCACTGATGTTCCCATTTGTTCTCTTGTCTTATGCGCATTATCTACCTCCTTCCAACACATCTTCTTATTCTCCCTAAAGTATAATGATACTCTCTCACCCCAACTCTCATTTGCCCTCTTTTTCAACCCTTGCACCTTTCTCTTGACCTCCTGCCACTTTCTTTTATACATCTCCCAGTCATTTGCACTCCTTCCTTGCAAGTATTGTCCAAACACCTCCATTTTCTCTTTCATTAACAACTTTACTTCTTCATCCCATCATTCACTACCCTCTCTAATCTGCCCATCTCCCGCCTGTCTCATGCCAATGCATCTTTTGCACATGCCATAACTGCTTCCCTAAATACATCCCATTCCTCACTCCCCTCACATCATTTGCTCTCACCTTTTGCTGTTCTACACTCATTCCCTCCTGGTACTTCCTCACACAAGTCTCCTTTCCAAGCTCACTTACTCTCACCACTCTCTTCTCCCCAACATTCTCTCTTCTTTTTGAAAACCTTTACAAATCTTCTCCTTTACCTCTTAGTGCATTATCATCTAAAAGTCTCTCTTTTACACACCTTTGAATTAACACGTAATCCAATAATGCCCTTTGACCATCTCTCCTACTCACATTTGTATACTTATGTATATCTCTCTTTAAACCAGGTATTCCAATTACCAGTCCTTTTTCAGCACGCTAATCCAAAAGCTCTTCACCAATTCTATTCATAACACTGAATACCCCATGTACACCAATCATGCAACTACCACATTACTAACTTCACATTTACATCACACATCACTAAAACCTGGTCTTGTGCATCAAAGCTGCTGACACACTCACTCAGCTGCTCCCAAAACACTTGCCTCTCATGATTCTTTTAATGACGAGGTGCATAGGCATCAATAATCACCCATCTCTCTCCATCCACTTTAGTTTTACCCGACATCATTCTAGAACTCACTTTCTTACACTCTATCACATACTCCAACAACTCGTGCTTCAGGGGTAGTGCTTACTCCTCCTTAGCTCTTGTCCTTTCACCAACCCCTGACTTTACTCCCAAGACTTTCCCAAACCACTCTTCCCCTTTTACCCTTGAGTTTGATTTCACTCAGAGCCAGAACATCCAGGTTTCTTTCCTCAAACATACTGCCTGTCTCTCCTTTTTTCTCATCTTGGTTACATTCACACACACTCAGACACCCCAATCTGAGCCTTGGAGGAGGATGAGTACTCCCTGCTTGACTCCTTCTATTTCCCCTTTTAGAAATGGAAATACAAAGAACAGGAGGTTTCCTGCCGCCCGCTCCCACCCCATTTAGTTGCCTTGTATGACATCGGGAATATGTGGGAAGTATTCTATCTCCCCTATCCCTAGGAATAGCCTGAGCCAGGTACTCATTTCATCGACCAACCTCGAGAGGTGGATGAACAGCTGGGTTGATTGTCGACTGACTGCTGCAACCAAGATTAGAATCTGTGCGCTTGAACCTGGGCAGCCCGTGAATGCATTATGGTCAGGATTGCTAACTGCTACACCACGGGAATCCATATGCTTCTCAGGCTTGGTCACTATACCTACAGAAGCAGAAAGAGTTCATAGAGAAGGTCCAGAGGAGAGATAGTATCAGAATTAAGAGAGCCAAGCTGCAGGGAAAGGCTGGAGGCTTGAGATTTACCTACCTTGTAAGAGAGAAGACTAATGGGTGACCTGATCATAACCCTTGAGTTTGAAAAATAGCCAACAAAGCGGATACGGGAAAGTTCTATGAGAGATGAAGGGGAAGAGCAGCCATGGGACATAACATGAAATGAAGAAACTTGTAAATATGGATGTAAAGAAATACTTATAGTGAAGGAGAGGTGGAAAAATGGAAGATTGACTGAGGACATGATTGATTTAGACAGCCGACCTAAACTGAAGATGTTTTATGATCATGGAAAGTGTTCAAGGGATGGGATCCTACATGTGTAAAACTCCCTTCCCTGTATAGTACAAATAGGCAATTACAGATAGGTATAGGTGATTTCATTTATAAAGATAAAGGCTGGGAAAGTTGGATTCTCACTAAGGCAGAGTCATAGAAATGAGTTCAAGAGATTTCGTATCTAGCATGTCAATGAGTATGCTCCAACCAGAGGGACTGATATACCATCATTACTAGATCTGACCTTCACACAGTAGTATGTAAATTTAGCATATCATATATAATGCATCAACCGAAAGTGATCACGTATTATTGAGTTTGTTACATGGTAAATGAGGATGCTAAAAGAGCAGAGATGAGACTAGACTCAAAAGGGAAATATAGTTGTGGAAACAAAAAAAATGAATAATATCAGTGTAACAAAATCGAGAAATGGAGTTCAGTAGCAAGAACCAGGGCACTCAGACCAAAGTATTGTAGAAGATGTAAGGATATGTGAGGAACTGAACAACAAGTTCAGAAGTGTTTTCACAGTGTAAGGCACTATACCCCCTTCACCAGTAGGGTGGAATGTGGTCTCGAAAAGCACTTATCAAGAAAAAAGAAAAACACAGAGTATTGAAGAGTATTGACTTATATAAAGCTCCTGATCCTGATGAAATTTCTCCATAAGCTCTGATATGTGCAGATACGCCTGATAGATTACTTGAAAGTTTCAAAGGAGTGGAAGAAGGCAATCATCACACCTGTTTATAAGAAATGCGACTGGAGATGATGCACTGGACTACAGAATGGTCTCCCTAATGTGAATGTAAGGTACTGGGAAAAATAATCAGGAGCAAGTGGGTGATTTCCTGCAAATAAGAAACTACCTAAGTTAGAGATAACACAGTCTCAGGGACAGATTTCTATGAAAGAGTGATCTCTGTTTTACACAAAAGAGAATGCTGGGTGGATTGTCTGTAACTGAAATGTCAGAAAACATCTGACTATTTACTATACAGGAGGCTAGTAAAGAAGCTGGATCTTTGGGCAGGAATAAGGAGACTCCTCTGATAACTGAAATAAAGTACCTTTGGGAAGGTGAATAAAGTACAAATGTAAGAGGAATATTTTCATGATGGGTTGACATTATCAGTGATGTGTCACAGGGCTCTGTTCTAGAACCAATTCTCTTCCTGTGAATGACTTGTCTAAGGGATTTTTTTCCTAACTGAATATGTTTGTGGATGATGCTAAGGTCATAAGGGAAATGAAAAGCATGGAGGATTGCCTAAGTTTACAAGGAGATCTAGGTAAACTCCAGGACTGGTGTAGTACTTGGCTGATTAAGTTCAACCTGTGTAAATGTAAAGTAATGAGGATGGGATACAGTAAAAGAAGGTCTCGATATGAATATCATCCTGTCGGAAATAAAGAGCAGGAATATATTTGTGAGAGAATCTTAGGAGTTGACATGTCCTTAACCTGTCGCCATAGTTCCACCTAAGGATGATAGTTCATCTAGAGACAAACTGTCATTTGGCAAATATTAGAAAAGCATGCCAAAATAAGAATATGCTTCTCAAGTTTGTTTACTACACTTAAAGAGGCACTAAGGTCCAGAGGAGGGCAACAAAGATGGTACCAGAATTATGAGAGCTAAGTAGCAGGGAAAGGCTAGAGGTCTGATTTGTTCACCACAGCAGATAGAAGAATAAGGGTAACTTAATCAGAACCTTTGGGTTTTAAATCAGCATGATGACATAAAAAGAAAAGACTTCTTCAAATGCTGCAAGGATAGAGTAACTATCAGACACAGCATGAAATTAAGCAAGAAACTTCTTAGAAGTAAAGAAGTCCTTTTCAGGTATAAGAGTGGAGGATGAATGGAACATGCTGAGTTATGAGATGGCATATGTGGAAAGCATACAGAATTGTAAATATTTGTATAATACAAAATTTAAGAAATAGGGCCCCATGAGTGTAGAACCCCTTCCCCTTACACTACAAATAGGTAATTACACATAAACCATGGGCCTCTTTGGTGTAGTGGTTAGTGTTACTAACCATAAGTCAGCATGGTCCCACCTGCCTGTGTGTGGGTTTATCTCGTGTATCTATTATGTATTGACACAGTGGTAATCCTCTTAATATTTGCCATACAGTGGTAGCTGCAGTCTGGCCAACCCCTTATCTTCAGTACAGGCCAGCTATGGATTTCATACTGGATTTTCCTTATCTTTTACTCTGTGTTGTAAGAGCAAACTATATATTGCAAATACTAGACAAGTGTCCCTAAATTCCACAGGTAGACCTTACTATGTCCTTCACGAAAGTTTCTAGAGATTTATTTACTGAAACAAAGCAAACAGAAACTGTCAACTATTTACCAGTAAACTCTATGACCTTACTGCCACTATTCTGTGGCTTTTCCTATCCATGACTAGGTATTATTACTACTGTACACTGCTTTAGTTATCAGTAATATTCATACTTAGCAAGAAAATTGTTTGATCATTCAGATGTAACATATATGTTGATGGCATCAGTTGCTATGATTGTGGTTACTACAGCCTAGTTGAGAGCATAATGATGTGGTCATTACAGGAGTGGTTGTCTAAGACGCCACTGGGCCGGGCTGGTACGGGTCATGAGGTGGCTGATGCTGTGGTTTTCCTGGCCTCTCCTGCTGCCTCCTACATCACCGGTAGTGGCATCACCACGTGTGGTGGAAGATCCATCACTCTCTAGCATCTACAGCCTAAGAGACCATCTGCTTCACCAACCTGTTGCATCAGATCCACTGGCATCTAGCAGCTGCTACCAATAACACCACCAATAGCACCACCTGTGGTGGTACATCCATTGGTATCAAGTGGCCGCAATGAACACCACCACCTTTGGTGGTAGACCCATTGGTATCAAGCGGCCACTGTCAAAACCTTCACCTAAATCCTCAACTGCAGCAGAAGATCCATTAAAATCTAGTGGCTACTACCTACACCCACCTACAGCACCACCTGTAGTGGTGGATCCATCTAACATCTAGCACTGTCCTAAACCCCACATGAGGATGGTTATGGTTGTCTCCAGTCACCTGGACATGTATATCCTTACGAAGTGGAAGATCTTCACCACATGACCCTATCTTCAGTCATCTGGGCCTGGATAATCTCATGAAATGGAATATCTTCTCTTTTACATGATCCTTCCACCAGCCACCTGGTCCTGGATATCCTTATGCTTTGTAGGATGTTCGCCATCACACAATCAAATCTCCAGTCACCTGGACATAGATATCCATATGAAGTAGAGGATCTTCACCATCACATGATCTTATCTCAGCCACCTGAACCCGAATATCCTTGTGAAAGTGGTGGATCTTCACCATCATGTGATCCTATCTCCAGCCACATGAACTTGAACATCCTTTTGGAGTGGAGGATCTTTACCATCACATGACACTATATGTAGTTCCCTGGACCTGGATATCCTTATGAAGTGGAGGATCTTCTCCATCACACAATCCTATCTCCAAATACCTGGACATCATAATGTTATGAAGTGGAGGACCTTCACATCACATGGCCCAACTTCAGTCATCTGGACATCATTGCGAAGTGGAGGATCTTTACCATCCCATAAGCCTATCTCCATTTACCTGGACCCAGAATCCATTTTAAGTGGAGGATCATCATCCCATGACCTTGTATCCAGTCCCCTAGACTTGGATATATGAAGTACAGGATCTTCACTATCACATGACCCTATCTCCAGCCACCTGGGCATCTGAAGTGGAGGATCTTCACCATCACATAACTCTCTCCAACCATGTGGATGGACCTGTATCTCCTTTTGAAGTAATGATCTTCACCATCACATGATCTTGTCTCCAGTTACATGGATCTGGATATCCTTGTAAAGGGAGGATCTTCACTATCACATGACCCTACTTCCAGTCCTCTGGACCTGTATATCCTATAGAGTGAAGGTCTTCCCCATTACATGAGCCTGTCTCCAGCCATCTGATCCTGGATAACCTTAAGAAATGAAGGATCTTCACCATCACATAACTTTGGATCTGGATAACCTTGCAAAGTGGAGAAACTTAAACCATCCCATGATCCACTCTCCATCCATCTGGACTTTGGACATCTGTATGGAGATGAGGATCTTCACCATCAATTGATCCTATAGCCAGGTGTGTATGCACTAATAATAAGCCATCTCTTGCCATCCACTTTCAGTTTTAATCACACCAATTTACAATTTACTTCCTTACACTCCATCACACACACTACCACCACTGCTTCAGGAACAGTGCTACTCCTTCCTTAGCTCTTGTCTCCTCACCAACCCCTGAGTTTACTCCTAAGTCATATCATAACCAGTCTTCCCTTTTACTCTTGAGCTTCATTTCAGTCAGAGCTAGAACATACTGGTTTCTTTCCTCAAGCATTCTACCTATCTCTCCTCTCTCCCATCTTGGTTACAACCACAAACATTCAGACACACCAATATGGGCCTTCAAGGAGGATGAGCACTCCCTGCCTGACTCCTCCTTCTGTTTCCTCTTCTAGAAATTGAAATACAAGAAGAGGTACATGATAGGTAGAAGAATTTAGTTACTGCTGTCTGGTAGAGGCACTTACAAGAAAAGCTTTGTATTCTCAGCTGTTTTCCATGCAAGGTGGAATGCTTCATCTGAAGACCAACTTTCAGTGGGAAATATCAGTGTTGCAGGGACAGGGCTTGGCAGCATGACTCTTAAGGCCATGTGTGGTTTTTACCATTAACATCCTGAGGAAAACAAACATAAAACCTAGGCTAGCAGCTAGGATAGTGATTAGTAGCAGGAAGAAGTAAGAGAATTGTCCAAGGTAAAAGAGTCCTTCCTAAATGTATCAGTTGTTGGGACTCATAATGCTAGGTTCCTGGCTGTGCAAAGAGGTCTGGATGGGCACCCCAAACATCAGCAGATTTACAAGGGAACTGATGACAGGTTAATAAGGGTATGAAGCCAGTTATAAAGAACTTAGCGATACAGACTTTCTCCCAATGAGCAGAAATATCTCTGGCAAGACATAAAAGGACAGTGGTGTGATGAGCTATAAACCAAAGGAAACTGGTTATTTATCAACCAGGTGACTTGAAAATGACATTACACACTTGTCCCTGTCAGGTACAAACAGGTGCATGCCTTGATATTCTGGTGACCCAACAGGGAAACTGGAAACTTATTTCATGGAGTGAGCTGGAATAATGGTGTCTCAATTCAAAATACTACTGCCAAGTGATTGAGAGTTTTTTGATTGCTGAGGCTTATCAATAACCTTATGAGTGCATTGAAAAGTACCTATAGTTGATATCAAATTGGTGCCACAGTACTTTATTGGTAATGCCTCTAATGATATTACACAAGGAGCCCATAACAATGTATCATAAAGTTTTTCAACCAAGACAGATTACATTAAGAGATATGAAGATCCATAATTCTCTTTGACTACTAATACACATTACTGTGAAAGGTCATCTTTGAGGATAATGTACACACTCAATTGTTACTAGATGCCACTTGAAACTGCAATATTGTAATGCGAGCAGTCCACTGTTTTGTGGAGAGGGGTCTCTTTACTCTTGACAAACATTTTAAAAATCACATCTGAATGTAAAAGTTAGCTCAGGCTTTAGCTTAGAAGAAATGCTAAGCAAGTATATTCTTAGCACTTGGTCTTTCAAATATACATGTATTTTCATTTTTCATTTTGATATTCTTTCCACATTCTAGATCTGTAGCTACCCCGTATGATCTAACTAGTTCCTTTGTGATATTCCTTATATATTATGAATATATGTCTGCATAACTCCCATGTATTAGTATTTTTGATTGAATCACTATTCACTTGAGAATACACTTTTGAAATCTGAAATCTGAAACACCATCCTTTCACAATCCTTGTGCTGTCCGTAGGTAACCATACAATCTTCTCAGAAATGTCCTTGGGTGAACTACAGGTCACTGAAGACCTTTGACAATTAGAGAGCACTATGTCACCATTCTCCAGTAGATCATGCAAGATAATTAATCCCTTCACACTGTGAAGATGAAACATAGATCCAAAAGATCTTTCCAGTAAGCATAAGTTTTCCGGTACTCTGTGACTGTATGTTGAACAAAAAACTGTCTTTACAACTATCTTGGTTACCAGACAAAATCATCTTAATCCAATCACATAATCTAACACAACTGATGCAGTGCTTACAACACTCACTACCAATTATAATCAATCACAAGTATCTAATCAATGATTTAACATAACCCACAGTAACACTTGTCATTTTTACATAATAGTACACACTAACTCTGTTACAAATATGTATGGTTGTCTGGTAGGTAAGCAATCTCAACACTGCTCATGCTCATCCGTGTTGCCTGCAACTGCTACACATATGTAAGGTTGTCTGGTAGGGAAGCAATCTCAACACTGCTCATGCTCATCCATGCTGCTTGCAACTGCTACACATAATCATAGCTATGAGAACATATTAAGGATTCTGATGGCCTGATGCCTGTAGCATGAGAATGACCACTGTCCTAAGTTCCTGGTGTATCATTTCTCTGTCCTTTTCTGTTCTGTATCATAATTACTTTACTTTCACTCTTCTGACAACCATATACTCTCCCTTGTTCCACCTAAACCAATCATCTGTTTACTCCTGACTAGCTGTTCAGTATATTTCACAGTTGTGGCAAATGATCCACAAAACTGCTAACTAGGTAGTTAAAACTGCTACACCACTAGTTAATTTGTCACAATATATCATTGTAAACATCATTTCATGTATCATACTTTTGTATTACATTTTTACGAAGTTTTCTTACGTTCATTATGATAGTTTTAGTGTGCTGGGAAATAGATGTAAGAGATAATAGCAACACATGACATTTCAGTTTACCAATTACATTATTTCACTAGAAACAATATATGATCAACCTGTTAATAATACATCTATATCTTCGATGCTTATTCCCTACGGGAACTCCCTTTAGGGGGTGGCCATGGCAAAAGTCTCCACAACTGGTGAACTCCTGTGATGCTTATTAGCTTTCAGTGCCTCACTCTAAACAAGCCACTGGCAGAGGCAAACACTTGCACAGCATTTTCACAGGCTCCCACCTAATTTTCCAACCTACTGCTTCTAAATAATGCTCTCAGCTAATGTTCCTACCTACTATTTCTACCTAATGTTTTTACGTAAAGCTCCTGTCTAATGTTCCTACCTACTACTTCTATCTATTGCTCCTACCATTTTGCCAGAAGGCAGGGCTACAGCACAGCACTTACCAACAAAAAATCTAGAGTTAGGAAGAATGAGTTGTGTGAGTTAAGTGTTTGTCAAATGTTGTATATGACAAGGAGAGACTGTAAATTTGTGGACAGAATGGCTGCAGTCCACGTGTGGGTTAGGCAGAAAAAAAGACAGCTACTTTGGTCAAAGGAGTGCTACTTTATAACCATTGAAGTACTGGCTCTGTATGCACCATCACTGACCCTCCTAATACCCAGGCAGGTAGTAACAGTAATAGTCTTCCCTGGTTGGTGGCTGCCTACTAACTACTATCTATCTATTCCCTCTGGAAAGCCCCTCAAGGAGATGCCATGGCAAAGGAGGCTTCATTACTGGTGAACTCAAGGGTCACTTCTTTGCATTTAGTGCCTCACCCTTAACAGGCAACTGGCAAAGGGCAAATCTAGTGCAGTGTTTACAGAGGCTCCTACTTAATGTTCTACCAGTTACTATTACCAAATGTTTCTAATGTTTCAACCTACTACTTCTTCCTGATGCTCCCAGCTAATGTTCCTACCTAATACTTCTACACCATGTTTCTACCTAATGAACCTCTCTAATGTTCCTACCTACTACTTCTATCTATTGCTCCTTCTAAAAAGGCAGGGCTAGTGAACAGAACTCACCACAAACTCTAGAATTAGGAAGAAAGAGTTGTGTGAGTTAGGTGCTGTGACAAGTGTAGTGTTTGACAAGGAGAGATTTCATGTTTGAGGACGGAATGCCAGCAGTCCCCATGCGGGTGAGGTAGAAAGAAAAGACAACTACCAGGGTCAGAGGAAAACATCTTCACAACCGCTAAAGTGCTGGCTCACTATGCAGCCGTCACTAACCCTCCTGATACCCAGGTAGTCAGTATTGGTAATATACCTGTTAGTCAATAATCGATAAGAATTCAAGATTATTGTATAATCAACCTACTGATACATCATCAACTAAAATTAAGAACAAAAGGTTTAATATAAATTTTCTATTATTATGCTTGGTCACCATTGTGTGAGTTAAGTGTTGTCAAGTGTAGTGTGTGACAAGGAGAGATTCCATGTTTGAGGACAGAATGCCAGCAGTCCCCATGTGGGTGAGGTAGAAGAAAAGACAACTACCAGGGTCAGAGGAAAACAACTTCACAACCACTAAAGTGCTGGCTCACTATGCAGCCATCACTAACCCTCCTGATACCCAACCACTAAAGTGCTGGCTCACTATGCAGCCGTCACTAACCCTCCTGATACCCAGGTAGTTAGTATCGGTAATATACCTGTTAGTCAATAATTGGTAAGAATTCAGATTATTGTATAATCAACCTACTGATAAATCATCAATTAAAATAAAGAACAAAAGGTTTAATATACATTTTTTTTATTATTATGCTTGATCGCCATTTCCCACATCAGCAAGGTAGCGCCAGAAACCAACAAAGAAAGACCCATCCACCTATATATACATACATGAACATACACGTAAATTTTTTTTCATACATATTCGCCATTTCCTGCATTAGTGAGGTAGCATTAAGAACAGAGGACTGAGCCTTAGAGGGAATATCCTCACTTGGCCCCTTTCTCTGTTCCTTGTTTTGGAAAAATAAAAATGAGGGGAGGATTTCCAGCCCCCTGCTCCCTCCCCTTTTAGTCACCTTTTATGACACGCAGGGAATACATGGGAAGTATTCTTTTCCCCTATCCCCATACATATGCATTTTTTTTTTTTTTTGTCGCTGTCTCCCGCGTTTGCGAGGTAGCGCAAGGAAACAGACGAAAGAAATGGCCCAACCCACCCCCATACACATGTATATACATACGTCCACACACGCAAATATACATACCTACACAGCTTTCCATGGTTTACCCCAGATGCTTCACATGCCCTGATTCAATCCACTGACAGCACGTCAACCCCAGTATACCACATCGATCCAATTCACTCTATTCCTTGCCTTCCTTTCACCCTCCTGCATGTTCAGGTCCCGATCACACAAAATCTTTTTCACTCCATCTTTCCACCTCCAATTTGGTCTCCCACTTCTCCTCGTTCCCTCCACCTCCGACACATATATCCTCTTGGTCAATCTTTCCTCACTCATTCTCTCCATGTGCCCAAACCATTTCAAAACACCCTCTTCTGCTCTCTCAACCACGCTCTTTTTATTTCCACACATCTCTCTTACCCTTACGTTACTTACTCAATCAAACCACCTCACACCACACATTGTCCTCAAACATCTCATTTCCAGCACATCCATCCTCCTGTGCACAACTCTATCCATAGCCCATGCCTCGCAACCATACAACATTGTTGGAACCACTATTCCTTCAAACATACCCATTTTTGCTTTCCGAGATAATGTTCTTGACTTCCACACATTCTTCAAGGCTCCCAGGATTTTCGCCCCCTCCCCCACCCTATGCTCCACTTCCGCTTCCATGGTTCCATCCGCTGCCAGATCCACTCCCAGATATCTAAAACACTTTACTTCCTCCTGTTTTTCTCCATTCAAACTTACCTCCCAATTGACTTGACCCTCAACCCTACTGTACCTAATAACCTTGCTCTTATTCACATTTACTCTTAACTTCCTTCTTTCACACACTTTACCAAACTCAGTCACCAGCTTCTGCAGTTTCTCACATGAATCAGCCACCAGCGCTGTATCATCAGCGAAGAACAACTGACTCACTTCCCAAGCTCTCTCATCCCCAACAGACTTCATACTTGCCCCTCTTTCCAAAACTCTTGCATTCACCTCCCTAACAACCCCATCTATAAACAAATTAAACAACCATGGAGACATCACACACCCCTGCCGCAATCCTACATTCACTGAGAACCAATCACTTTCTTCTCTTCCTACACGTACACATGCCTTACATCCTCGATAAAAACTTTTCACTGCTTCTAACAACTTGCCTCCCACACCATATATTCTTAATATCTTCCACAGAGCATCTCTATCAACTCTCTCATATGCCTTCTCCAGATCCATAAATGCTACATACAAATCCATTTGCTTTTCTAAGTATTTCTCACATACATTCTTCAAAGCAAACACCTGATCCACACATCCTCTACCACTTCTGAAACCACACTGCTCTTCCCCAATCTGATGCTCTGTACATGCCTTCACCCTCTCAATCAATACCCTCCCATATAATTTACATATACATACACATACATATACTTGCTTGCCTTCATCCATTCCTGGAGCCACCCCATCCCACAGGAAACAGCATCACCACCCTCTGTGTCTGGAAAACAGATAAAAAAGGCGACATGTGTTCACACTCAGTCTCTAACTGTCATGTGTAATGTACCAAAACCACAGCTCCCTATCCATATCCAGGCCCCACAGACCTTTCCATGGTTTATCCCAGATGTTTCACATGCCCTGGTTCAGTCCATTGACAGCATGTCGACCTCAGTATACCACATCATTCTAATTCACTCAATTCCTTGCACGCCTCTCAACCTTAGCTTATATATGTTGTGGGGGGGGGTAAACAACTCAAATGTGACATTTCACCCCTCCTTAAAGAAATTCACCTAATTTAACTCTTGTTAGTTTGTCAGATGGCATTCCATTCCCTTTAGAGAAATGACTCCAGTTTCAATTTACCCAAACTACACAACTCATTACAAGTACTAATAAGGAAAAGTATACATACAGAAACCTGAAGTACCAATATCTATACAACAGTTTGTCTGCTTACTCTGTTTTCTACATCCAAGTTCTCTTTGTTTATGATCAATTCTGGATTTAACAATGAAAGTGCAGTTTCATCTAAGTTGGTACATCCTGGTACATCGGTACACTCCTATGAATATTTTCTAAACATTGGTACTACTATATCATTAATTATATCCATCTTTGCCCTCACCTTTCCACAAACTCCTTAATGCGCACCTGACCTTAGCCCCATCGCCCACACTATGGTTTATTCCAAATCCCTTGGCTCCACCTGTTGCAATATCCACTCGGTATCTAATCCACTCTATTTTCTCTAGATGCACTTCAGTCAAACTCCAACTCCAACCAAGCTGAGTAAGTGTGTTAGCAGCTTTGATGCATGAGACCGGGTTATAGTGATGGGTGATTTGAATGCAAAGGTGAGTAATGTGGCAGTTGAGGGTATAATTAGTGTACACGGGGTGTTGTAAATGTTGTAAATGAAAATGGTGAAGAGCTTGTAGATTTGTGTGCTGAAAAAGAACTGGTGATTGGATATACCTGGTTTAAAAAGAAAGATATCCATAAGTATACGTATGCAAGTAGGAGAGATGGCCAGAGAGCGTCATTGGATTATGTGTTAATTGATAGGTGTGTGAAAGAGAGACTTTTGGATGTTAGTGTACTGAGAAGGGCAACTGGAGGGATGTCTGATCATCATCTTGTGGAGGCGAAGGTGAAAAGTTTTAGAGCTTTTCAGAAAAGAAGAGAGAATGTTGAGGTGAAGAGAATGGTGAAAGTAAGTGAGCTTGGAGAGAAGACTTGTGTGAGGAAGTACCAGGAGAGATTGAGTGCAGAATGGAAAAAGGTGAGAGCAAATGATGTAAGGGGAGTGGGGAGGAATGGGATGTATTTAGGGAAGCAGTGATGGTGCACACAAAAGATGATTGTGGCATGAGAAAGGTGGGAAGTGGGCAGATTAGAAAGGGTAGTGAGTGAAGGGATGAAGTAAGATTGTTAGTGAAAGAGAAGAGAGAGGTGTTTGGACGATTTTTGCAGGGGAAGTAGTGTGAATGACTAGGAGATGTATTAAAGAAAGAGGCAGGAGGTTAAGAGAGAGGTGCAAGAGGTGAAAAAGAGGGCAAATGAGAGTTGGGGTGAGAGAATATCTTTAAACTTTAGGAAGAATAAAAAGATGTTTTGGAAGATGGTAGATAAAGTGCATAAGATAAGAGAACAAATGGGAACATCGGTGAAGGGGGCAAATGGGGAGGTATTTACAAGTAGCGGTGAAGTGAGAAGGAGATGGAGTGAGTATTTTGATTGTTGAATGTTTATGATGATAGAGTGGCAGAAATAGGGTGTTTTGGTCGGGGTGGTGTGTGAAGTGAGAGGGTCAGAGAGAATGGTTTGGTAAATAGTGAAGAGGTAGTGAAAGCTTTGCGGAAGATGAAAGCTGGCAAGGAGGTGGGTTTGGATGGTATTACAGTGGAATTTATTATAAAAGGGGGGTGACTTTGTTGTTGACAGGTTGGCAAGGCTATTCAATGTACATATGGTTCATGGTGAAGTGCCGGAGGATTGGCGGAATGCATGCATAGTGCCATTGTACAAAGGCAAAGAGGATAAAGGTGAGTGGTCAAATTACAGAGGTATAAGTTTGTTGAGTTATTAGGTACAGTAGGGTTGAGGGTCAAGTCAATTGGGAGGTGAGTTTGAATGGAGAAAAACTGGAGGAAGTGAAGTGTTTTAGATATCTGGGAGTGGATCTGGCAGCGGATGGAACCATGGAAGCGGAAGTGGATCATAGGGTGGGGGAGGGGGCGAAAATTCTGGGGGCCTTGAAGAATGTGTGGAAGTCGAGAACATTATCTCGGAGAGCAAAAATGGGTATGTTTGAAGGAATAGTGGTTCCAACAATGTTGTATGGTTGCGAGGCGTGGGCTATGGATAGAGTTGTGCGCAGGAGGATGGATGTGCTGGAAATGAGATGTTTGAGGACAATGTGTGGTGTGAGGTGGTTTGATCGAGTGAGTAACGTAAGGGTAAGAGAGATGTGTGGAAATAAAAAGAGCGTGGTTGAGAGAGCAGAAGAGGGTGTTTTGAAGTGGTTTGGGCACATGGAGAGGATGAGTGAGGAAAGATTGACCAAGAGGATATATGTGTCGGAGGTGGAGGGAACAAGGAGAAGAGGGCCTGGGAAATTATATGGGAGGGTATTGACTGATTGAGAGGGTAAAGGCATATACAGAGCATCAGACTGGGAAAGAGCAGTGTGATTTCAGAAGTGGTAAAGGATGTGTGGATCAGGTGTTTGCTTTGAAGAATGTATGCGAGTACTTAGAAAAACAGATGGATTTGTATGTAGCATTTATGGATCTGGAGAAGGCATATCACAACAGAGTTGACAGAGATGCTTTGTGGAAACTTTGTGGAAGGTGTTAAGAGAATATTGTGTGGAAGGTAAGTTGCTAGAAGCAGTGAAAAGTATTTATCAAGGATGTAAGGCATGTGTACGAGTAGGAGGGAGAAAAGTGATTGGCTCCCAGTGATGTCAGTTTGCGGCAGGGGTGCGTGATTGTCTCCATGGCTATTTAATTTGTTTATGGATGAGGTTGTTAGGGAGGTGAATTCAAGAGTTTTGGAGAGAGGGGCAAGTATGCAGTCTGCCGTGGATAAGAAGGCTTGGGAAGTGAGTCAGTTGTTGTTCGCTGATGATACAGCGCTGGTGGCTGATTTGGGTGAGAAACTGCAGAAGTTGGTGACTGAGTTTGGTAAAGAGTGTGAAAGAAGAAAGCCGAGAGTCAATGTGAATAACATCAAGGTTATTATGTACAGTAGGGTAAAGGGACAAGCTAATAAGGAGGTAAGTTTGGATGGAGAAAAACTGGAGGAAGTGAAGTGTTTTAGATATCTGGGAGTGGATTTGGCAGAGGATGGAGCAATGGAAGCTGAAGTGAGTCACAGGGTGGGGGAGGGGGCGAAGGTTCTGGGAACGTTGAAGAATGTGTGGAAGGCAAGAACGTTATCTGAGGGAGCAAAAATGGGTATATTGGAAGAAACAGTGGTTCCAACAATGCTATATGGTTGTGAGGATTGGGCTATAGATAGGGTTATGCAAAGGAGGGTGGATGTGTTGGAAATGAAATGTCTGAGGACAATATGTGGTGTGAGGTGGTATGATTGAGTAAGTAATGAGAGGGTGAGAGAGATGTGTGGTAATAAAAAGTGTGTGGTTGAGAGAGCAGAAGAGGGTGTATTGAAATGGTTTGGTCACATGGAGAGTGAGTGAGGAAAGACTGACAAAGAGGATATATGTGTCAGAGGTGGAGGGAATGAGGAGAAGTGGGAGACCAAATTGGAGGTGGAAGGATGGAGTGAAAAAGATTTTGAGCGATCGGGGCCTGAACATGCAGGAGGGTGAACGGCGTGCAAAGAATAGAGTGAACTAGAATGATGTGGTATACTGTGGTTGATGTGCTGTCAATGGATTGAACCAGGGCATGTGAAGTGTCTGGGGTACACCAAGGAAAGTTTTGTGGGGCCTGGATATGGAAAGGGAGCTGTGGTTTCGGTGCATTACACATGAATAGCTAGAGACTGAGTGCGAGTGAATATGGCCTTTGTTGTCTTTTCCTAGCAATCTTTGGCACGTTAAGGGGGGTTTTATTTCATGTGTGGTGGGGTGGCAATGGGAATGGATGAAGGCAGCAAGTATGGATATGTACATGTGTATATATGTATATGTCTGTGTATGTATATGTATGTATACGTCGAAATGTATAAGTATGTATATGTGTGTGTGTGGGCATTTAAGTATATGCATGTGCCTGTGTTGAGTCATTCTTTTGTCTGTTTCCTTGTGCTACCTCGCTAACGTGGGAGACAGTGATTAAGTATAATACAATACAAATAGAATACTTTCATTCACACTAATTCTTACACAGTCTAATAAGCTTAGATACTTGCTTTGAAAAAAAAAAAAGGATATGGACACAAGGGATTAAAAGAGCTGCTCTGGTATTGGATGCAAATGCACAATCCAAGAGAATTCTCAAGTGATGGGCAGTCAGGAGGACTAGGGCAATAACATTATCTCTATGGCAGTCTGAGATGCCAAAGGTGGTTCCAAAATGAGAACTGCTGCTACCACAACTGAGTGGAAAATGAAAGGCTGGGGACAACCAGCACTGGAAACAATGGGGGTTGGGAGGCATTAACCCTAAATTTCTAAAAGAATATCCTAGATAATCTCTTATTCTAGTCACCTAGACCACAATGGAGAGAAAGAAACTCATTCCAAGCAATCTTCATGATAAATCTTTCCTGAGAAAATCAAAGGATCGACTGTGTTTGAAAACATTTTATTCTTTTATCTAAACAAATACAATTCTTCATTAACAAGATGTCAGTGGTTGCTTGAAGCGTGTTTATATCGCTCTTGAGTAATTTGGAGATGTTTTCTTCTTCTATCTTGAACTGGTTCAGGTGGAGCTATCAAAGGAGTGCATCCTAAACCTCCATGACCAACTGCAATTTCTGGCTGGATCTGGTTTGCAAAAACAGGTAAAGAAAGTAATAATATATGTAATGAAATTCATACCAGGTTCTACCTTTTTTAGGATTAAGGAGTTCTGAGTACTGGGAAACCATTTCTAAGCCTAAAAAAAGAGGCTCAGGATGCTAAGAATCAGATGGATTTCTAAAATGGATGTTACTTTTTTGATTAAAGCCATGCAGTAAACCAAAAGGAAGATGGTATGACTGAAACTATTAAAGTAATGCAAAATAACTGATCAGTAGTATTCGCTATTCACCAATTATGGAAGCAATGACTTTTCAGAATGTGCCATCTTACTTCAGCCTTCTACTTTGAAGGAACCAGAATGTACTTGTTTCAAACAAACAACAAAAACTAAGCTATGGATAACAATCTATATGTTCAAGTTACTCCTTCTAAGATATAAATACATTCTCAGGATTTGAACCAAATTTTCCAAGCCTGACAGCAAACTGAGACTTCTGCTATTCATTAACAATAAAATAAATCACAACGTACAGAATGGGGATCATTCATCTAATTTACAACATAAACAAACATATAATGGGCTAAAACAAGGAAATATTCATTGACATATACAAGTAATAAAGAAAAAGGGGACCTCATTATGAGACTTAGAACTTCCAACAGAGAAAAAAATAAACAACTAAATCCTTTCAATACCCTAATCCCTCACAACTATTCAACCAGACTCCCAGCCTTTGGAAGCCAATCTCATCATACATTAACTTTTGAACACCAGCAATACACACAGGGACCACCTGAAGCACATTACATCAACCCACATAGCCACAAATGAGACATTCACAAACCATAGGAAAGCAGACTGGCCTACATTACACAATAGACAGAACTCCAAAACTTCATCATACATGATTTCCCTTCCCCTAACCACAAACATTCCAAATTTCATCAATAATTAACATGCCAGCAAGAAGCATGTATCTCAAGGATATAAAAATCTATTTGACCTAAACTTATCCCTGCAGGGTGCAGACCTCATAAAGCAAAGGAAAATGCTCAGACAAAACCACTTGCTACCAACATAGATCATAGAACAAACCTGAACTCTACAGAACTACATCACTATCCTAATCACTGACAGGAACAAAGCAAATTAGAACTCCTTCCTTAACACTATGAACCACAAGATTGAGAGCAACCAACTATGAAAAACAATAAAGAAAATCCACACCTATCACACCAACCCAGTCATCACACATGAAGCTCTTCTAGTCCAAACCAACAACCTCCCTTCTCCCAAAGAAGATACAAGTACACTCATGAAACTATTCAAAAATCAGCCAAAATCCATCAACACCCCAAATACAACAGTCACAAAAAACCTACTCACAATACCCAGAAACACCTGTTGGCTCACCCTTCCCTCCCAGAGGCATCTGCAATGCAATTAAAATCTTAAAAAACTCCCCTTACAACAAGCCATGTTAAATTGCCAAATTGTGCATTAAACAGACTGGCCAAATTGTAGTTCAAGTAATTACAGATACCTTAAACCACTCCTAGTTATTCAATAAAATCCCAAACATCTGGAAGCCTGCCAACTTTGTGTCCATCATAAAACTATCTAAACCACACAACTCCCCCTTGTGCTACTGGCCCTATATCACTACTGTCTTCTGCACCCAAAGTCAATGAAAAACTTATCCACTTACCAACCAGAGCATCTGACTCTTACCTACAGAGTACCAATACTACAATGCCAAGAGACCTTATAACCCTGGATGACTTCAGTCACCCACAACCCCACCTCTAGATAGTGTTAATGGCAATAGATATCAACAATGCATTTAATGCTGTCTTCTGACAGATCATCTAATAAAGATACTTTATACCACCCTCCACAACAATCCCAAGCAATGTTTAGCTACCTTCATGGCTGGGCACCAAGCCACTATAAATGGTCAACCACTTCCACTCAACAAAACTCTCGTCATACTTGGCATCAAATGACATACAAAACATTCACTTCCCACACGGCATAAACTCATGAAATGCCTTCAGAACATTCACTGGCACCAGACATGAACAAAAACAAAGGAGTCCCTTAGTGTCCTCTACAAACAATTCATATCCTCCAATGTAAAATACACTTCATCTGCCTAGTTATCTACCCTGTCAAAAGCAAATATAACTCCATAATATACAAAAAAAGTGCAGTGAGAACAATCACCAGCTGCCTAACTAAGACAAACATTCAGCACTTGCATTAGAAGAAAAATTCCTCCCAATACAATACAACCTCAATATGCTTGGCAACAGCACTAGATCATTCATATTCAAACAACTCCAAAACAACCATCAATGCCAAAGTAGATATAAAAAACTGTCCCCTGCCTCACATTTCAACAATATATACTCACAGACCCTCCTTCCACCGTAAACACAACATGAGTCTACATGTGTATGTTAGTAAAAAGTGCATAATTTGTGGAGCAAACCCATTCCCTTATGTAGGTACTTTTCGAAACATTTGATGTTAATGTCTCGCTCTCCCCATATAGATGTGCACATAACATCTTTACACTTTATGATCTACCATATTTACTCAATATAAGCACCCCATTTTTCAGCCATCAAAATGAAAAACAGGTATTTTCTGATTTAAAAAGAGATACATTATTCACATGTTCTTCTCACTACCTAACTAACGCAGGAAATGGTGAAAAAGTATGAAAGAAAGAAAAAATAATTGCAAAAGATGGGGTGTGGCTTACAACAAATAACTTCATAAACATTTTAGAGTGGCCTCTAACACCTGTTTTAATACAGCACCATTAGAGATATGTTCTATACTCTTCCTAAAACCCATTTTTCTCACTAACAAATGCAGTACAAACACATTTTTGATATATGATTTGTTTAAATCAGTTGGGGATACAGTAATATATACAGTTTGCTTTGATTCACTGCACCCACAATACTTAATGCATAATGTTGCCAGCTTTTCTGTTGTAAATTATCGTACTGAAACTAAAATTGTTATGCAACCATTTAAAAATCTTCATAACGATATGCAGTACTGTATTTCAATTAACGTTAACATACACCTCATGCTTTTACACAGGTCATAATATCATGATATTAATACATAAATACTTCCTACTGTAAACATTTAGAAAAATGCTAAACTTTTAAAATTACGCACAAATATAAACCCTGTAGCATTGCACAGCACCTATCTGTCTATGGATCCAGATTGATATAAACAAACAGGGTATCTCCTCAAACACTTTTCCTCCACTTGCTGAGCTTTTTGGCTGTGTTTGAAGGATCCCATGTTTCTTTAATTATCTAGAGGCATGAATAAATGCCTAATTTCATCCTAATTCTAACTAGCATGTGAAAATATTAAAAAATCTCAGTCGCTCATAGATAACTGGGTTGGCAAGACACTAACTGCTCCCCACACCCAAATCCCCACCTTCCTACACAGTGGAAACAAGGATTATAAGTGGCTCAGATGCAAACAGGCAATCATCATACACTCAGTAAATCATACAGATTGATTTTTGACATAATACTAAGGAAGATTTAATCTCCAAGCATTGGGAGTAAAGTTAAAAAGAGGATCACACCCTAGGTTCACCAGGTAGACTTTTAGATTTAATGGCAGTTTTACATGAATACTGACAGGCTTTAGCAGTTTGCCAAGATTCAACTGTCTCTAAGATTGTTTAAATGGCTAGGGTTGTTCAAATGTCTTATAATACTTGTATTTTAGTTATTCAAATATCATTCAAAATCTACAGTCTATGGGAAATTACTTCAATAAATTCACCATACCTTAAGTGGTTAAAGTGTGAAATTTAACACTTATAAAGGACTACTGGAATACTGGGTGGACACTGATTATCTTAAACCCAAGAATCTCAGGCTCTCGAGATAATTTAACCAGCATACTGTACAGACCTTCAGTACTAACTATATGAACAATCTCTGGAAGTGGCCTATGGTCATGACTTAATTATCAGATCTTTTAACACTACAAAGTCCATAATTAAGTTGAGGTTCTACAACAACAATAAGATTAACCTCTGACATGTACTTACAGGTTCCGTAATGCCAGTATGAGATTTTCCAAGACCCTGACCCTCTGACCATCCCATCTTTTGCAGTAAGGTGTAACCTTTGTTATTCTCTTTCAGGGCTCTGTTAAAGAGAATCAGCATTAGAGGAGGCAAAAAAATATATTCAGTATTATATTTTTCCCTTATCCCTTGGGATAGGGTAGTTGAATACAACCTATGTTTCTCCTATATGACACAGAAGGTGACTAAAAGACAAGAGTGAAGCACCTGAAAATTTGCCCCTACTTGTATTGTCACTTTCTAAAAGAATGAATAGAGGAAGTAGCAGAGAAAGGATTTTCCTTTAAAATCTCTAATTGAGTACTTAAATGGGCACAGCTGTAATGTGGATGAAAAGAGAGGAGAGAAAAGTGATATGCTTGATGTTAGAAACCACCATGCTGTAGCTCTTAGCAAAATAAATTAAATGGTAAGTTAGAGTGATTTGAAAAATGTTCAGGAGGTTAGTCTATGGTTAGTGAGAGAATAAGAGGAAAAGAAAGGAGTGGTGCTTTTGATGCAAGAAGAGTTATGGGGATACGTTAATGAGTTACAGGAAGTGAATTCACAAATGATGTGAGTTAGAATGAAAGCTGGCAAAGAGAATAGGATGACCATCACTGCTTTATGCACCAGTAAGTGAGAGGAGTACAGAAGAAAGGAATGCATTTTGGGAGGAGCTGAGTGGGGGTTCTGGAAGACCTGATGCTACAAACTGAATCCTATTGCTAAAGGATCCATGAAGGAGTGGTAATTTTGCACCTAAGGATTTAACTGAGTAGCATGAGGTCCTTGACATACTGTTGAGTCTGCAGTAAGAAAAAGGTTGACTAAAATACATGGTTTATGAATATGTGCATATATGAACCAGGGAATGTAAAACGTCTGGGGCAAACCATGGAAAGGTCTGTGGAACCTGGATGTGGATAGGGAGCTGTGTTTTTGGTGCATTACACCGGACAATTAGAGACTGAGTGTGAGCGAATATGGCTTTTTTTGTCTGTTTTCCTAGCGTTGCCTCACTGAAGCAGGGGGGTTAGCGATTGCTATTTTGCCTGGGAAGGGTATAGCCAGAAATAGGATGAATATAAATATACATGTGTATATTATATTCTGTTATTATATTATGTTAATATTTAATATGTGATATTATATGTATGTTATAGGTGCACGTATGGTTATGGCAGCAATATTATATATAATTATAGATATATATATATATATATATATATAATATATATTAATATATATATTTAGATATATTTTTTTTTTTCATACTTTCCCTTTTCCCGCATTACGAGTACGTTTAAGAACAAGACTGGGCCTTTGAGGGAATATCCTCATTTGGCCCCCTTCTCTTTTATCTATTTATTTTGCTTTATCGCTGTCTCCCGCGTTTGCGAGGTAGTGCAAGGAAACAGACGAAAGAAATGGCCCAACCCAACCCCATACACAATGTATATACATACACGTCCACACACGCAAATATACATACCTATACATCTCAATGTACACATATATATACACACACAGACACATACATATATACCCATGCACACAATTCACACTGTCTGCCTTTATTCATTCCCACCGCCACCTCGCCACACATGGAATACCATCCCCCTCCCCCCTCATGTGTGCGAGGTAGCACTAGGAAAAGACAACAAAGGCCCCATTCGTTCACACTCAGTCTCTAGCTGTCATGCAATAATGCCCGAGACCACAGCTCCCTTTCCACATCCAGGCCCCACACAACTTTCCATGGTTTACCCCAGACGCTTTCACATGACCTGATTCAATCCACTGACAGCATGTCAACCCCGGTATACCACATCGATCCAATTCACTCTATTCCTTGCCCGCCTTTCACCCTCCTGCATGTTCAGGCCCCGATCACACAAAATCTTTTTCACTCCATCTTTCCATCTCCAATTTGGTCTTCCACTTCTCCTCATTCCCTCCTCCTCCGACACATATATCCTCTTGGTCAATCTTTCCTCACTCATTCTCTCCATGTGCCCAAGCCACTTCAAAACACCCTCTTCTGCTCTCTCAACCACGCTCTTTTTATTTCCACACATCTCTCTTACCCTTACATTACTTACTCGATCAAACCACCTCACACCACACATTGTCCTCAAACATCTCATTTCCAGCACATCCACCCTCCTGCACACAACTCTATCCATAGTCCACGCCTCGCAACCATACAACATTGTTGGAACCACTATTCCTTCAAACATAGCCATTTTTGCTTTCCGAGATAATGTTCTTGACTTCCACACATTCTTCAAGGCTCCCAGGATTTTCGCCCCCTTCCCCACCCTATGATTCACTTCCGCTTCCATGGTTCCATCCGCTGCCAGATCCACTCCCAGATATCTAAAACACTTTACTTCCTCCTGTTTTTCTCCATTCA
Source organism: Panulirus ornatus (assembly GCF_036320965.1). Lineage (NCBI taxonomy): Eukaryota > Metazoa > Arthropoda > Malacostraca > Decapoda > Palinuridae > Panulirus > Panulirus ornatus. Next base: position 4,896,510 of record NC_092245.1, on the reverse strand, counting down.
AACTTACCTCCCAATTGACTTGACCCTCAACCCTACTGTACCTAATAACCTTGCTCTTATTCACATTTACTCTTAACTTTCTTCTTTCACACACTTTACCAAACTCAGTCACCAGCTTCTGCAGTCTCTCACATGAATCAGCCACCAGCGCTGTATCATCAGCGAACAACAACTGACTCACTTCCCAAGCTCTCTCATCCACAACAGACTTCATACTTGCCCCTCTTTCCAAAACTCTTGCATTCACCTCCCTAACAACCCCATCCATAAACAAATTAAACAACCATGGAGACATCACACACCCCTGCCGCAAACCTACATTCACTGAGAACCAATCACTTTCCTCTCTTCCTACACGTACACATGCCTTACATCCTCGATAAAAACTTTTCACTGCTTCTAACAACTTGCCTCCCACACCATATATTCTTAATACCTTCCACAGAGCATCTCTATCAACTCTATCATATGCCTTCTCCAGATCCATAAATGCTACATACAAATCCATTTGCTTTTCTAAGTATTTCTCACATACATTCTTCGAAGCAAACACCTGATCCACACATCCTCTACCACTTCTGAAACCACACAGCTCTTCCCCAATCTGATGCTCTGTACATGCCTTCACCCTCTCAATCAATACCCTCCCATATAATTTACCAGGAATACTCAACAAACTTATACCTCTGTAATTTGAGCACTCACTCTTATCCCCTTTGCCTTTGTACAATGGCACTATGCACGCATTCCGCCAATCCTCAGGCACCTCACCATGAGTCATACATACATCAAATAACCTTACCAACCAGTCACAATACAGTCACCCCCTTTTTTAATAAATTCCACTGCAATACCATCCGAACCTGCTGCTTTGCTGGCTTTCATCTTCCGCAAAGCTTTTACTACCTCTTCTCTGTTTACCAAATCATTTTCCCAAACCCTCTCACTTTGCACACCACCTCGACCAAAACACCCTATATCTGCCACTCTATCATCAAACACATTCAACAAACCTTCAAAATACTCACTCCATCTCCTTCTCACATCACCACTACTTGTTATCACCTCCCCATTTGCGCCCTTCACTGAAGTTCCCATTTGCTCCCTTGACTTACGCACTTTATTTATCTTCTTCCAGAACATCTTTTTATTTTCGCTAAAATTTAATGATACTCTCTCACCTCAACTCACATTTGCCCTCTTTTTCACCTCTTGCACCTTTCTCTTGACCTCCTGTCTCTTTCTTTTATACATCTCCCACTCAATTGCATTTTTTTCCCTGCGAGGTAGTGCAAGGAAACAGACGAAAGAAATGGCCCAACCCACCCCCATACACATGTATATACATACACGTCCACACACGCAAACATACATACCTACACAGCTTTCCATGGTTTACCCCAGACGCTTCACATGCCCTGATTCAGTCCACTGACAGCACGTCAACCCTGGTATACCACATCGATCCAATTCACTCTATTCCTTGTACGCCTTTCACCCTCCTGCATGTTCAGGCCCTGATCAATCAAAATCTTTTTCACTCCATCTTTCCACCTCCAATTTGGTCTCCTACTTCTCCTCGTTCCCTCACCTCTGACACATATATCCTCTTGGTCAATCTTTCCTCACTCATTCTCTCCATGTGCCCAAGCCATTTCGAAACACCCTCTTCTGCTCTCTCAACCACGCTCTTTTTATTTCCACACATCTCTCTTACCCTTACATTACTTACTCGATCAAACCACCTCACACCACACACTGTCCTCAAACATCTCATTTCCAGCACATCCACCCTCCTGCACACAACTCTATCCATAGCCCACGCCTTGCAACCATACAACATTGTTGGAACCACTATTCCTTCAAACATAGCCATTTTTGCTTTCCGAGATAATGTTCTCGACTTCCACACATTCTTCAAGGCTCCCAGGATTTTTGCCCCCTTCCCACCCTATGATTCACTTCCGCTTCCATGGTTCCGTCCGCTGCCAGATCCACTCCCAGATATCTAAAACACTTTACTTCCTCCTGTTTTTCTCCATTCAAACTTACCTCCCAATTGACTTGACCCTCAACCCTACTGTACCTAACAACCTTGCTCTTATTTACATTTACTCTTAACTTTCTTCTTTCACACACTTTACCAAACTCAGTCACCAGCTTCTGCAGTCTCTCACATGAATCAGCCACCAGCGCTGTATCATCAGCAGACAACAACTGACTCACTTCCCAAGCTCTCTCATCCACAACAGACTTCATTCTTGCCCCTCTTTCCAAAACTCTTGCATTCACCTCCCTAACAACCCCATCCATAAACAAATTAAACAACCATGGAGACATCACACACCCCTCCCACAAACCTACATTGACTGAGGACAAATAACTTTCCTCTCTTCCTACACGTACACATGCCTTACTTACTCGATAAAAACTTTTCACTGCTTCTAACAACTTGCCTCCCACACCATATATTCTTAATACCTTCCACAGAGCATCTCTATCAACTCTATCATATGCCTTCTCCAGATCCATAAATGCTACATACAAATCCATTTGCTTTTCTAAGTATTTCTCACATACATTCTTCAAAGCAAACACCTGATCCACACATCCTCTACCACTTCTGAAACCACACTGCTCTTCCCCAATCTGATGCTCTGTACATGCCTTCACCCTCTCAATCAATACCCTCCCATATAATTTACCAGGAATACTCAACAAACTTATACCTCTGTAATTTGAGCACTCACTCTTATCCCCTTTGCCTTTGTACAATGGCACTATGCACGCATTCCGCCAATCCTCAGGCACCTCACCATGAGTCATACATACATTAAATAACCTTACCAACCAGTCAACAATACAGTCACCCCCTTTTTTAATAAATTCCACTGCAATACCATCCAAACCTGCTGCCTTGCCGGCTTTCATCTTCCGCAAAGCTTTTACTACCTCTTCTCTGTTTACCAAATCATTTTCCCCAACCCTCTCAAATATATATATATATATATATATATAATTTTTTTTCTTTTATACTATTTGCCATTTCCCGCATTAGCAAGGTAGTGTTAAGAACAGAGGACTGGGCCTTAGAGGGAATATCCTCACCTGGCCCCCTTCTCTGTTCCTTCTTTTGGAAAATTAAAAAAAAAAATGAGAGGGGAGGATTTCCAGCCACCCGCTCCCTCCCCTTTTAGTTGCCTTCTACGACACGCAGGGAATACGTGGGAAGTATTCTTTCTCCCATATATATATATATATATATATATATATATATATATATATATATATATATATATATATATGAGTATATGAGTGGATGGGCCAATCTTTGTCGGTTTCCTGGTGCTACCTTGCTGATGTGGCTAAATGGCGATTGAGTATGATAAATATAAACAAATAAATAATATGAATACATTTAAGTAAGTGAATATGGAGGCAACAGACATTATTGGGTCAAAAACAAAGTGATAGATGTGCAAAGGAAAGGTTACTGGATGTGAGCATGCTGAAAGGGGAAGCAAATAAGATGTCCGACAATTTCTTTGTGAAGCTGAATGTGGAAGTTGGTGACAATATTGAGAAATGAGAAAGTTCTATGTGAAAGAAGTTGTGAGAGTTCTTAAGCCTTGAATAATGACCCACATGCACACACACGAGAGAGAGAGAGAGAGAGAGAGAGAGAGAGAGAGAGAGAGAGAGAGAGAGAGAGAGAGAGAGAGAGAGAGAGAGAGAGAGAGAGAGAGAGAGAGAGAGAGAGAGAGAGAGAGAGAGAGAGAGAGAGAGAGAGAGAGAGAGAGAGAGAGAGAGAGAGAGAGAGAGAGAGAGAGAGAGAGAGAGAGAGAGAGAGAGAGAGAGAGAGAGAGAGAGAGAGAGAGAGAGAGAGAGAGAGAGAGAGAGAGAGAGAGAGAGAGAGAGAGAGAGAGAGAGAGAGAGAGAGAGAGAGAGAGAGAGAGAGAGAGAGAGAGAGAGAGAGAGAGAGAGAGAGAGAGAGAGAGAGAGAGAGAGAGAGAGAGAGAGAGAGAGAGAAGAGAGAGAGAGAGAGAGAGAGAGAGAGAGAGAGAGAGAGAGAGAGAGAGAGAGAGAGAGAGAGAGAGAGAGAGAGAGAGAGAGAGAGAGAGAGAGAGAGAGAGAGAGAGAGAGAGAGAGAGAGAGAGAGAGAGAGAGAGAGAGAGAGAGAGAGAGAGAGAGAGAGAGAGAGAGAGAGAGAGAGAGAGAGAGAGAGAGAGAGAGAGAGAGAGAGAGAGAGAGAGAGAGAGAGAATTCCCTGATGAACTTCAAAATCAATAAAAATGAAGGTTTAAAAGTTTGAACACTCTTTCTCTCTGAGATGGTGTCCTGTAAGCAATGAACCATTTCTTGGCTATCAAAAGGGTATGGATCTAACACCTCATCTAAATAGTGTGGTAGTACTAGCTTTTCTCATCTGCTCTTAACCAAATATTCCATGATAAGAGCAGTTAACTCATTATGAGCTCAGCTTTGAATGACCAGAGTCTGCCACAGTGATGATGTCAACAACCTATTCTCTCCAGAGGACTAATCTGCACAGCTACTCTTAATTTGCAGACTGCATATATCAACCCAAAAGTAGTCATCACCGATAAAGTGAAAAGTTTTTCAAACAAGAGTGGGGATAGCAGTTAGGATACGTATACCAAAATACTGCTTTCAGGACAATGCCTTAAAAAGAAAAAGTTGTCAAACTTTAAACTTACCTTTGCTTTCCCCTGCTGGTTTGTTCTATGGGTAGCGGAAGCATTGCTGCATAAAATACGAGGGCTTAGAGTGAATACATTCAGGAGAGGGACAACATCCAAAGACCTTCTAAAGGTGATCCAAAGTCAGCTAAGAAACTGACTCTCCTGAAGGAGGATTCCCATGTCACACTGATAGATCAACCATGTCTAGAGCCTGGACTAAGGAATCATCAGACAAAGGCATCAGATGAACACTAAAGATCTCTTCTTTTGTTTTCCTCCAATATCAGGTTTCTAAAATATGTTATGGTAGAGGTCAAAGCTCTTACAACATGGGCTACCATGAAAAGGCCAGTTTGAGCAAGTAAGACAATTTCTTTTATTTTAATACAAGCAGAGATGCTCCTCAAAAAAAAGGTGTTTCACAGATAGCAGACAATAAGTGCTTGCTCTTAAAAACCTACTCTCTAAAAGACTAAGGGATTTTACTGGGCAAAAGGTGTTAATACCATGAAGAAGTCTTCTAAGAGTTTGACAAATGGGTTGTTTATAAACTTAACAGTTTCACACTTAACCAAGAATCTTGGGTTTAGTTTACCTAAACTCAAAAGTTATAATATAATTAGACTGTTCTTGTGTGAACACTGTATACTTCTCCAATAGAAATTTTAGTGATAGAAATCAATAATTTCATGAAGAAGTCTTCCCAGAGGTGATCACAAAAGTGGCATCTATTGATCTAATAGTTTTATACTTAACCATCAATATACATTTGTTTTTCATCTTACATTATATGTCATAAAAAAATAAACTGCTCTTCGGCTAAAAGGAACTCAGTCATCATAAGGAAATGTGGGGGTCCTAACTAACCGAAAACACTGTAAAATGTCAAGGCCTTTTGAAAGATCCCATTTGGAATACAGAAGAAAGGCAACCAGTCTCCAAGAGAAGGCTTATGTTTACTCCAAACAAGGGCCTTTTAATTCAATACCAAAACCAGTGAAAAAGGTTCTTTCAAGGCACTGTTAACTGAATCAAGATGTTACTTGCCTTCTTCTTATGAAAAAAAGCTAGAGAAAACCTCCAATATAAGGCTTCTTTTACATCTGAATATTGAAATTCTTCAAGGAATAATTGAGTGTTGAAAAAACAACTGTGAAACCCATTCTAACAGACTAATTATTGGTAAAGACAGTCCGTTAGAAACCAAATTCTGTTACATCTCAAATTTTTCCCAGGGCATTAGATATTCTAAAGTAACATGTGTAAACTTTCCTTGGCCCAATGATCACTAGCTATGTTGTCAGGTCATTTCCCAAAGCTGATGGTATTTAGGGTGCAGCAAAGATTACAGTGAATCAGTAGGAAATAGCCCCAGGGATGGATGTAGAGTCACTCAAATGATCTGTCTGGAAACACAGGGCACATGAGGTGCATGCTACCTGCCATCCTCATGTTCTTTAAGCTAAACAATTTTCATCTTTTTAGAAATGCTGGGGTGTTTCCAGGACCTGGTAGTAGGTGAACAACTAATAACACTCTTATCTGCCATAATGCAATATAAAAGGACAGGGTATTTGTCAAAAAAAAAAAAAAAAAAAAAAAAAAAAAAAATTATTTATGCTAATCTCAGACTGGCTAGGTGTTATTTCATCTTGAAATTTCTGCTCAAATTACCTTGGTGTAAAGGTGGAAAAAAGTACTGTGCCATCCTTCTACTGAGTTACTGTAAAGCTACATGTATGTTTGCAAGAACAAAGGATGTCAATGAAAAGAGAGAAATACATGCACTAAGGTAATGTTCAAAAGTTGTTACGCTCTCCAACCACCGGAAGAGTTAAAACTTGAGTTCAAGCACCCTGGATTGGGGAGAGGAACTAATGAAATGTTCTCTTAAATCACAAAATTGGTCCAAAGGGATTTTACTTTACTAGACTCAGGTCTGTTAGAAGCCAAATTATAATACACTGAAGTCCACTGCAATGGCATTTCAACATGCACATAGACTACAAGGCTGAGGGTTTTTGTGTCACAGTCCTACAAAACGATTGAGGTGAACTAGAAAATACTTGTTTTAATCAACAAGTATGACACCTGAGGAGTTTCTGGCACTATGGTTGCCTTTGTATTTCTTAAGGGTACCAGAATTATTTTTTTCAATAAACCAAATAGTCTATAAAGAACATTTTACAGAAGAATACTGGGAGAGGAGATACACTGAGTAGTAATAACCTGATTGGTGTTTGTCTAGCTATTCCCCTGAAAGGTGTGGTGGATTCTCTGCAAGGGGGGTCAAATGAACTTGACTCCAGGATTTACATAGTTAGCTAGAACAAGTCCCACCTTTTTCTTTTTCTATTTGATTCTCTTTTGGGTCCAAAAGAGAGATGAATCAAAGCTGTTCCCATCACAGGATATTTGAAGTCATTACTTATCAACTCCACTGTATAACCCTACAAAATATGAATCAGGTTGTCTGAAGATTTTCATTCACAGGGGTGGCTAAGAATTCTGTCTCCACCCTAGCCCTCTATTAACACTTGATATGCCCACTTGTCAAACTTCCAGAAGTCTTGGAAGTTCTAGAACTGACCCCTGACTGGTAAGGAAATATTTTGTGGAGAACTTGCCTTAAGACTTTGCTGATTGTTGCTAAAGGGAACCTCTGCCTAGGGTAGGGTCGGGCTTAGATGTGTAAAGTTCTGAGAGAAGTAAGAAGCAAAGGCAAAACCCACAAGAACTACTTTCAAGGTTAAAAAGACAAGATTTTGAGCTTACTGTCTCTTAACTGTACCTTCCTTCAAGTAGAGGGGTTGTGAAGAATTTCTTAACAAAGACAGTTCAAAAAGGCAGTAGCTCAATTAACCTTCTGGATGGTCTCATGGGGGATAAAAGGGGGGGCCACATAAGGACAAGGACTGTCAAAGCTCTATACATACTGTCGCTTAGAATGTGAACAAAGTCTCTCTGCAAGGGCTTCAAAGCTGCTTTAAGGCATGCCTTCATACTCTCCTGATGAACTTAACTTTAACCGAGTGTTCTGTCCATGACTGAAGGTTTTTGAATATGGCAAAACTTATGCAGAGACTTTGAGCAAACATCCATAATGATATGAAGGAAGGAAGATGAAGTGAATAACAATAAAGGTTAACTCCAGTGCTGCTTCTTAGACTCTAGTGCCTCACCCTTAACAGGCCAATGGCAGAGGTCAACTCTAACATAGTGTATGCAGAGGCTCCTACCTTATGTTCCTAATGACTACTTCTATCTAAGGCTTCTACCTACTACTTCTACCTTATGTTTCTACCTAATGCTCCAGCCTAAATGTCCCTACCTACTACTTCTATCTACTGCTCCTACCATTTTGCCAGAAGGCAGAGCTAGTGCATAGTGCTCACCGCAGGAAAATCTAAAGTTACAAAGAATAAGATAAGTGATAAGTGTTGTCAAGTGTTATAAATGACATAGAGAGATTGTATGTTTGTAGACAGAAAGCCAGTAATCCACATGTTAGTGAGGAAGAAAGAAAAGACAGCAACTTGGGTCAGAGTGCAACTTGACAACCATGAAATCCTCTATGGGAAAAAGCCAGTAGAGAAGGCCAAAGAAAAGCCTTGGTTTATCATCCCTCGCTGTAATGGTAAGTATGAGAACCTCCCAAAATCTTACAAAATACTGAGACCAATCATCTAATATCCGAGAGGACTGCTTGGCATCAAACTGGGTTTCTTTTTAAGAAGAAGTCTGTGGAAGTGAGAGTGAGATAAAGTAAGCCAATCTCCATCTGTGGGCATTTAATTCAAAACCATCCACAAACTGGTCTCCACGAAATAGGGAGCTAGGACCTACTGTCAGTGTTAATGAAATCAGATTCAACTCTTCTCTAAGCAAAAATGGCCTTAACAAATTCTGTTGATGCTGCCTTGTTATATACAATATAGGAGACAAAGCCCTCCAACCAAACTGGAGAGGATGGGCCCTCTAGCTTATCAAGACTCAGAAAGGGCTCTTTTGAGCCAGAAATTGGTGCCCCAAAGTTACCTCCAACCAAAAGGACAGACCTGCGGAACATAAGTTAGACACTGAGGCTATACAGCAGGATTCTGGTGAAAATAACAAAAACAAAAAAATTTCTTATGCTGCTATGGGGCTAAAGGAGAGTTTTAAACTTGAAAAAATATCAAAAACAACCTCTTTTCCCAAAGTGAAGGAGGGTCCTGGTAGTAGCCTCAACAGGAGAAGCAGTTCTAAACCCATGGTCCTGTATCAAACACTGGTCGATCTATTAAAGGTAGATATTGAACCCTCTACCTACTCACATACACACACCTTGCTCTCTTGACAAAAACTTACTGCTTCTTAAACCTTTCCACCAACACAATATATTCTTAACATCTTCTAGAAAGAACCTCTACCAACATCATCACATTCTTTCACCAGATCCATAAATGTCACATACAAATCCTTCTGTTTCTTTAAATGCTTCTCTCAAATATTCATGTACACAAACACCTGATCCATACATCCTATACCACTCTCATCCTCACAATAATGTTCCTTCCCAATCTGATGCTCTGTGCATGCCAACACCCTCTCAATAGCCACACTTCCATTCAACTTATCAGGTAAATCCTAACTAATCAATCAACACTACAGTCACCCCCTTTTTTTTTTTTTTTTTAAACTCAGCTGCAATACCATCTCCTCCAACCACCTAGCCACATATTATATATTGCAAAGCTTTCACCACCTCTTCTCTTTTCACCAAACCACTTGGAATATCTCTCTCACTTTGTGTATTTCCTTCACTCAATAACCCTACATTTGCCATCTTATTATCAAACACTCTACAATCCTTCAAAGTGCTCACTCTATCTGCTCTTCATCTCACCACTGCCTTTTACCACTTTCCTGTTTGCCCCCTTCACTGGTGTTCCCATCTATTCTCTTGTTTTTCAGTACTATGAGCCTCCTCCCAAAGTCTTTTGTGATTCTCCCTAAAGTTTGCTGATACGTGCTCATCTCAATGCTCCTTTGCCCTCTTTTTCAGCACCTGCACCTTGCTCTTGACCTTCTCCTGCTTTCTCCTGTGAATCTCCTAATCAACTGCACTCCTTCCCTTCAAGTACTGCCCATACACCTTTCTTTTCCCTTTCACCAACAACTTTACCATCTCACCACTTATTACCCTTGCTCACCTGCCTACCTCCTAATTTCCACATGCCACACACTTCTCTTGCCAGCATTGCTTCCCTAAATACCTTCCAATCCCTACTCACTCCCTTAACTTTGTCTAATTTCACCTTTTCCCAGTCAACACTCAATCTCTCCCGGTATTCCTTCAAACAAGCTTTTTCAAACTCACTTACTTTACCATTTTCTAACCAATATCAACTCTTTTCTGAAAGCCTCAATAAATGTTCACCCTCACCTCTACCAGGTGATGATCAGCATCCTACCAGGCCCCTCTTTTGGCACATTCACATCCAAAATTATCTCTTTTACATGTCTATCCATCAATAAGCAATCGAATAACACCTACCTACCTTATACATACTTATACATCTTTATACATCTTTCTTTATAAACCAGGTTTTCACAGTCACCAGTCCTTTTTCAGTACACAATTCCAAAAGCTGATCACCATTTCCATTCACATTACTGAATACCCCACACCCCCAAGTTATACCTTCAACTGCCAAATTTCCCAATTTTGCATTCAAACCACTAATTTCTAATACCCAATACCTCACATCAAAACATATGACACCCTCAATTAGCTGCTCCTAAGAAACTTGCCTCCCTGTTAGTCTTCTCATGGCCATGTGCATAAATACTAATTATCATCAACCTCTCACAAACCACTTTCATTTTTACCCACATCAATCTGGGACTCACTTCCTTTCAATATTTTATACATTACCATAACTCCTTCAGCTGAGTGCTACCCCTTCCTTAGCTTTTGCCCTCACAGTAATCTCTGATTTTAATCCTAAGACACTGTGAACCCCTTTCTCTTTACCCTAGAGCTCTGTTTCACTAAGAGCTAAAACATCCAGATTCCTTTGCTCCAACACACTACCTTTCTCTCCCTTCTTCTCATCTTGGTTGCATTCAAAAACATTTAGACATCCCAGTCTGAGCCTCCTGACATGGCTCCTTCTCTGTTCCAAGTTTTAGAAACCCTCTATGACAGGCTGGTAATATGTGAAAATATTCTTTCTCCCCTATTCCCAGATGTATTTCTTTTCTTTCATTCTTGTCTGCCGTTTCCCAAGCTAGTGAAGTACACCAGGAACACACGAAGAAAGGCCATCTCCGCTCACATGCATTCTCTAGCTGTCATGTGTAGTGTAAGGCCACCTCCGCTCACATGCATTCTCTAGCTGTCATGTGTGGTGTACCAAAATCACACACCCCAATTGATCAGGCCCCATAGATTTTTCCATGGTTTTCCCCAGTTGCTGCACATGCCCTGGTTCAGTCCAATGACAGCATGTTGAGCCTTGTATAACAAATCATTCTAATTTACTCTATCCCATTCATGCCTTTCATCCTCTTACATGTTCACTACATCCTTCCCTTTTCAATTTGGTTTTCCATTTCTACTTATCCCCTCCACTTGTGAGATATATTTCCCCTCTGTCACCTCTCTTCACTCATTTTCTCCATACATCCATACTATTTCAACACTCCCCCTTCACCTCTCAACCACTTTCATTATTTCCACATTACTCTCTTACAATTTTAAAAATCACTTACTCAATCAAACCACATATTGTCCTTAAACATTTCCCAAAAACATACGGATGTAAACTCCAAATAAACACAGCCCAGTATGTGGAAAGAGTTAGAGCAAAAGATATGAATAACTTGTGTAGTACGGTTGGAATTACAAAGACAGAGAGAATGAGAAGTAAAGACGTGAAAAGGATATATATGTTGTGAAAAAAATAATTTAGATGGTGCAAGTATGCATCTTTTAAGGGCATATGGTCATGAAGAATGTGGCAGATGACAGGCTAGTGAAGAAGATACATACAAAAATAAAAAAAAATTACAAAGGAGGTTGACTCCCGGAAGAGATGGAGAGATGCAGTGAGAAAATTAATCATGGATAGGGATATTTCCTGTAAAGATGCTACTGTAATCAAATACACCTGGCAAATCAACCTGGATGCAAAGTGAAAAGCAAGAAGCAATAACTAGGAAGGAAGCCTACATTTCCTTTAACACTAGACATGGGTTGAGGATGTGTTACTGATATTCAGAAGTTGCACTGCATGTACCTGATCCATTCCATGAATGTAGCAAAGACAATGATAGATAAAGGGATAGATAAATTCTTAAATGACATCATTAAAGTACCATTTTCAGATTAACAGAGCACTGTACTTACGTATCAGATGATGCAACCTCTGTCTTTTCATATGGGTTGTCAGAACCAACTTCTTTCAATCTTCTAAGAGCACGATCATTGTACTCTCCATCTGTAACAGGAGCCTCATCTCTAGAGGTGACTGCATACTTTTTCCGGAGGGCCTTCAACTGCTTCTTCCTTGCCTTTTCCCGTGACTTTGCATCTTTGAAGGATGCTAGGGATCTTCCTACTTCTGTTAAAAATATTGTAAACCTGTTAAGATAAAATCTGAAGTACAGATGCTAACTGATGTAAAGTCACACACTTTTAAGGTTTTTATTGTTCAAGTAAGGCGCACTGTTGAAGATGCTGTGAAGAGTTTTTTCAGTAGAAACAAATGGCAACTAATTCCAATAACATATCAATACAAAGTCACAGACTTTGGGAGTAGAGTCCATAGCCAAACCATCCTCTATGCTAGTTCTCAAAGTTTAGGAAAAGAACTCTTCAGAACAAAATATAAGGCCAATGTAGCACCCTAATGCAACATACACAAAATGTAATGTATTATGTAACAAAGTAAATTGAAAGGGATGACAATGGACTCTATTTCAAGGGCTAGCCATTACCTACCTACCATAATCCAGTTTGCCACAATAATGATTAATGAAAGAAGGACCTAACTGCCTCTGTACCTTGAATAAGACATGGCTACTTAAAGTCTATGCAGTGTGCTCCTTTTGTACAAAATCTGCATTCTCTCATTACTAACCTGACTTTCCATGTGAGGTAAGACTGGAAATGACTAGACCTGGCTCACACTCATTACAAGTAAGTCTTCCTGGATGTACATGACACTTGAGTGTTACAGAACCAAACTGTAGCATCCATCCATGACCAATCTATGGACATTAGTGCTGTATTACTATGGTTAAGTCCTTATACAACCAATGACATTAATAGTAAATCCTTATACAACCAATGTTATTTATATGAATAACAACACAATATTCATCTATTAAAGGATGACACATGGACACAGGTGTTTGCTTTGAAGAGCGTATGTGAGAAATACTTAGAAAAGCAAATGGATTTGTATGTAGCATTCATGGATCTGGAGAAGGCATATGATAGAGTTGATAGAGATGCTCTGTGGAAGGTATTAAGAATATATGGTGTGGGAGGCAAGTTGTTAGAAGCAGTGAAAAGTTTTTATCGAGGATGTAAGGCATGTGTACGTGTAGGAAGAGAGGAAAGTGATTGGTTCTCAGTGAATGTAGGTTTGCAGCAGGGGTGTGTGATGTCTCCATGGTTGTCTAATTTGTTTATGGATGGGGTTGTTAGGGAGGTGAATGCAAGAGTTTTGGAAAGAGGGGCAAGTATGCAGTCTGTTGTGGATGAGAGAGCTTGGGAAGTGAGTCAGTTGTTGTTTGCTGATGATACAGCGTTGGTGGCTGATTCATGTGAGAAACTGCAGAAGCTGGTGACTGAGTTTGGTAAAGTGTGTGAAAGAAGAAAGTTAAGAGTAAATGTGAATAAGAGCAAGGTTATTAGGTACAGTAGGGTTGAGGGTCAAGTCAATTGGGAGGTAAGTTTGAATGGAGAAAAACTGGAGGAAGTAAAGTGTTTTAGATATCTGGTAGTGGATCTGGCAGCGGATGGAACCATGGAAGCGGAAGTGAATCATAGGGTGGCGGAGGGGGCGAAAATTCTGGGAGCCTTGAAGAATGTTTGGAAGTTGAGAACATTATCTCGGAAAGCAAAAATGGGTATGTTTGAAGGAATAGTGGTTCCAACAATGTTGTATGGTTGCGAGGCGTGGGCTATGGATAGAGTTGTAGCGCAGGAGGGTGGATGTGCTGGAAATGACATGTTTGAGGACAATATGTGGTGTGAGGTGATTTGATCGAGTAAGTAATGTAAGGGTAAGAGAGATGTGTGGAAATAAAAAGAGTGTGGTTGAGAGAGCAGAAGAGGGTGTTTTGAAATGGTTTGGTCACATGGAGAGAATGAGTGAGGAAAGATTGACCAATAGGACATATGTGTCAGAGGTGGAGGGAACAAGGAGAAGTGGGAGACCAAATTGGAGGTGGAAAGATGGAGTGAAAAGATTTTGAGTGATCGGGACCAGAACATGCAGGAGGGTGAAAGGCGTGCAAGGAATAGAGTGAATTGGAACGATGTGGTATACCAGGGTCGACGGGCTGTAAATAGATTGAACCAGGGCATGTGAAGCGTCTGGGGTAAACCATGGAAAGTTCTGTGGGGCCTGGATGTGGAAAGGGAGCTGTGGTTTCGGTGCATTATTACATGACAGCTAGAGACTGAGTGTGAACAAATGGGGCCTTTATTGTCTTTTCTTAGCGCTACCTCGCACACATGAGGGGGGAGGGGGTTGTTATTCCATGTGTGGTGAGGTGGCGATGGGAATAAATAAAGGCAGACAGTATGAATTATGTACATGTGTATATATGTATATGTCTGTGTGTGTATACATATATGTACATTGAGATGTATTGGTATGTATATTTGTGCGTGTGGACGTGTATGTATATACATGTGTATGTGGGTGGGTTGGGCCATTCTTTCGTCTGTTTCCTTGCGCTACCTCGCTAACGCGGGAGACAGTGACAAAGCAAAATAAATAAAATAAATACATGGATAAAGAGATGATCATGTCTAGATAATCATTAGGTATTATGGAATGGAAATGTATAGGATTTTAATGAAGGATGAGTAGTTTAGGTCCCTGCTGTGTAATGGTTAGCACTAGTGACCAAGGGGCATGCATGAGTCTGCCTGACAGCAAATCCTGGGTATGGTGGTTAAGTCATAACCAACCAAGGTGTTCATTCTCCCCTTGAATGAGGTTTTAGGCTGGGGGATATGTATAAGAGTGTATGGGGAAGAGCAGTGTGGTTTCAGAAGTGGTAGAGGATGTGTGGTTCAGGTGTTTGCTTTGAAGAATGTATCTGAGAAATACTTGGAAAAGCAAATGGATTTGTATGTAGCATCAAAGGATCTGGAGAAGGCATATGATAGAGTTGATAGACATGCTCTGTGGAAGATATTAAGAATATATGGTGTGGGAGGCAAGTTGTTAGAAGCAGTGAAAAGTTTTTATCGAGGATGTAAGGCATGTGTACGTGTAGGAAGAGAAGAAAGTGATTGGTTCTCAGTGAATGTAGGATTGCGGCAGGGGTGTGTGATGTCTCCATGGTTGTTTAATTTGTTTATGGATGGGGTTGTTAGGGAGGTGAATGCAAGAGTTTTGGAAAGAGGGGCAAGTATGCAGTCTGTTGTGGATGAGAGAGCTTGGGAAGTGAGTCAGTTGTTGTTTGCTGATGATACAGCGTTGGTGGCTGATTCATGTGAGAAACTGCAGAAGCTGATGACTGAGTTTGGTAAAGTGTGTGAAAGAAGAGAG
This sequence comes from Panulirus ornatus, assembly GCF_036320965.1. NCBI lineage: Eukaryota > Metazoa > Arthropoda > Malacostraca > Decapoda > Palinuridae > Panulirus > Panulirus ornatus. The sequence goes on along the minus strand of NC_092245.1, from coordinate 4,881,023 downwards.
TTAAGAGTAAACGTGAATAAGAGCGAGGTTATTACGTACAGTAGGGTTGAGGGTCAAGTCAATTGGGAGATAAGTTTGAATGGAGAAAAACTGGAGGAAGTGAAGTGTTTTACATATCTGGGAGTGGATTTGGTGGCAGATGGAACCATGGAAGCGGAAGTGAATCATAGGGTGGGGGAGGGGGCAAAAATCCTGGGAGCCTTGAAGAATGTGTGGAAGTCGAGAACATTATCTCAGAAGCAAAAATGGGTATGTTTGAAGGAATAGTGGTTCCAACAATATTGTATGGTTGCGAGGCGTGGGTTATGGATAGAGTTGTACGGAGGAGGGTGGATGTGCTGGAAATGAGATGTTTGAGGACAATATGTGGTGTGAGGTGGTTTGATCGAGTAAGTAATAATAGGGTAAAAGAGATGAGTGGTAATAAAAAGAGTGTGGTTGAGAGAGCAGAAGAGGGTGTTTTGAAATGGTTTGGTCACATGGAGAGAATGAGTGAGGAAAGATTGACAAAGAGGATATATGTGTCAGAGGTGGAGGGAACGAGGAGAAATGGGAGACCAAATTGGAGGTGGAAAGATGGAGTGAAAAAAATTTTATGTGATTGGGGCCTGAATGTGCAGGAGGGTGAAAGGCGTGCAAGGAATAGAGTGAATTGGAACGATGTGGTATACCAGGGTCGACGTGCTCTCAATGGATTGAACCAGGGCATGTGAAGCGTCTGGGGTAAACTAGAGAAAGTTCTGTGGGGCCTGGATGTGGAAAGGGAGCTGTGGTTTCGGTGCATTATTACATGACAGCTAGAGACTGAGTGTGAACGAATGTGGCCTTTGTTGTCATTTTCCTAGCGGTACCTCACGTATATGAAGGGGAGGGGGTTGTTATTTCATGTGTGGCGAGGTGGCGATGGGAATGGATAAAGGCAGACAGTATGAATTATGTACATGTGTATATATGCATATGTCTGTGTGTGTATATATATGTATACGTTGAGATGTATAGGTATGTATATTTGCGTGTGTGGAGGTGTATGTACATACATGTGTATGTGGGTGGGTTGGGCCATTCTTTCGTCTGTTTCCTTGCTCTACCTCGCTAACGTGGGAGACAATGACAAAGCAAAATAAATAAATAAATATATAGATGAATGAATGGCCCAACCAATCCATGTACACATGTACATACACAACGCCCACACACGCACATATACATACCTATACATTTCACCATATGCATACATGTACATACAAAGACATATACATATATACACATGTACACATTCATACTTGATGCCTTCATCCATTCCCGTCACCACCCTGCCATGTATGAAATGGCACCCCCCTTCCCCCTCATGTGTGCGAAGTAGAGCTAGGAAAAGAAAACAAAGGCCACTTTTGTTCACACTCAGTCTCTAGCTGTCATGTGTAATGCACCAAAACCAAAGCTCCCTTTCCACATCTTGCTCTTATTCACATTTACTCTCAGCTTTCTTCTTACACACACTTAACCAAACTCAAGATTGTTAGTGAAAGAGAAGAGAGAGGCATTTGGACGATTTTTGCAGGGAAGTAGGGCAGATGACTGGGAGATGTATAAAAGAAAGAGGCAGGAGGGCAGAGAAAGGTGCAAGAGGTGAAAAAGAGGGCAAATGAGAGTTGGGGTGAGAGAGTATCATTAAATTTTAGGGAGGATAAAAGACATTTTGGAAGGACGTAAATAAAGTGCGTAAGACAAGAGAACAAATGGGAACTTCGGTGAAGGGGCTAATGGGGAGGTAATAACAAGTAGTGGTGAAGTGAGAAGGAGATGGAGTGAGAATTTTGAAGGTTTGTTGAATGTGTTTGATGACAGAGTGGCTAATATAGGATGTTTTGGTTGAGGTGGGGTCAGAAGTGAGAGGGTCAAGGAGAATGGTTTGGTAAACAGAGAAGAGGTAGTGAAAGCTTTGCAGAAGATGAAACCTTGCAAGGTAGCAGGTTTGGATGGTACTGCAAAGGAATTTATCAAAAAAGGGGGTGACTGTGTTGTTGAGTGGTTGGTGAAGATATTCAATGTATGTATGGTTCATGGTGAAGTAACCGAGGATTGGCAGAATGCATGCATAGTGCCACTGTACAAAGGCAAAGGGGAAAAAGGTGAATGTTCAAATCAAGTTTGTTGAGTATTCCAGGAAAATCATATGGGAGGGTACTGACTGAGAGGGTGAAGGCATGTACAGAGCATCAGACTGAGGAAGAGCAGTGTGGTTTCAGAAGTGGTAGAGGATGTGTGCATCAGGTGTTTGCTTTGAAGAATGTATATGAGAAATACTTAGAAAAGCAAATGGATTTGTATGTAGCATTTATGGATCTGGAGAAGGCGTATGATAGAGTTGATAGAGATGCTCTGTGGAAGGTATCAAGAATATATGGCGTGAGAGGCAAGTTGTTAGAAGCAGTGAAAAGTTTTTATCGAGGATGTAAGGCATGTGTATGTGTAGGAAGAGAGGAAAGTGATTGATTCTCAGTGAATGTTGGTTTGCGGAAGGGGTGTGTGATGTCTCCATGGTTTTTTAATTTGTTTATGGATGGGGTTGTTAGGGAGGTGAGTGCAAGAGTTTTGGAAAGTGGGGCAAGTATGCAGTCTGTTGTGGATGAGAGAGCTTGGAAAGCGAGTCAGTTGTTGTTCGCTGATGATACAGCACTGGTGGCTGATTCAGGTGAGAAATTGCAGAAGCTGGTGACTGAGTTTGGTAAAGTGTGTGAAAGAAGAAAGCTGAGAGTAAATGTGAATAAGAGCAAGATTATTACGTACAGTAGGGTTGAGGAACAAGTCAATTGGGAGGTATGTTTGAATGGAGAAAAACTGGAGGAAAAGAAGTGTTTTAGATATCTGGGAGTGGATCTGGCAGCGGATGGAACCATGGAAGAGGAAGTGAATCACAGGGTGGGGAGGGGGTGAAAGTTCTGGGAGTGTTGAAAAATGTGTGGAAGTTGAAACGTTATCTTGGAAAGCAAAAATGGGTATGTTTGAAGGAATAGTGGTTCCAACAATGTTATATGGTTGTGAGGCATAGGCTATAGATAGAGTTGTGCGGAGGAGGGTGGATTTGCTGGAAATGAGATGTTTGAGGACAATATGTGGTGTGAGGTGGTTTGATCGAGTAAGTAATGAAAGGGTAAGAGAGATGTGTGGTAATAAAAAGAGTGTGGTTGAGAGAGCAAAGAGGTGAAGATAAGGAGTGAAAAAGATTTTGAGCAATGAGGGCCTGAACGTGCAGGAGGGGGAAAGGCGTGCAAGAAATAGAGTGAACTGGAACGATGTGATATACTGGGGTTGATGTGCTCTCAATGGATTGAACCAGGGCATGTGAAGCGTCTGTGGTAAACCAACGAAAGTTTTGTGGGGCCTGTATATGGAAAGGGAGCTGTGATTTCGGTGCATTATACATGATAGCTAGAGACTGAGTGTGAACGAATGTTGTCGTTGTTGTCTTTTCCTTGCACTACCTCGTGCACATGCAGGGGGAGGGGGTTGTCATTTCATGTGTGGTGGGGTGGCGACGGGAATGAATAAGGGCAGACAGTATGAATTATGCACATGTGTATATATGTATATGTCTGTGAGTGTATATATATGTATACATATGTATATGTGCATGTGTGGACGTGTATGTATATACGTGTGTATGTGGGTGGGTTGGGCCATTCTTTCGTCTGTTTCCTTGCACTACCTCGCTAACACGGGAGACAGCGACAAAGTATAATAAATAAATATATAAAAATATATCCCTAGGGACAGGGTAGAAAGAATACTTCCCACGTATCCCCTATGTGTCGTAGAAGGCAACTGAAGGGGGAGGTAGCAGTGGTCTGGAAATCCTCCCCTCCAATTCTTACTTTTCCGAAGGAAAAAACAGAAATGGGGGCTAAGTGAAGATTTTCCCTCTTAGGCTCGGTCCTCTGTTCTTAATGCTAACTCGCTAACGCAGGAAATGGAGAATATGTATAAAAAAAGTATTCACTTATTATACTTAGTCGCTGTCCCCTGCATCAGCAAGATAGCATAAGGAAACAGACGAAAGAATGGCCCAACCCACCCACATACACATGTATATACATAAACGCTCATACACGCACATATGCATACCTATACATTTCAACATATGCATACAGATACAGACATATACAAATATACACATGTACATATTCATGCTTGCTGCCTTCATCCATTCCCGTCGCCACCCCACCATGCATGAAATAGCATCCCCCCTCCCCCACCAGTGAGGTAGTGCCAGCAAAAGACAAAGAAGGCCACAGTGACACCACACAAGCCTGCCTCACACCTATATGTATCCTAAAACCTTTGCTCAAGTCTCCATCCACTCTTACACATGCATTTGCTCCTCTATAGAAGGCATTTACACCATCCGATAGTTTCCCCCTATACCATATATTTTCAACACATACTAGTAAAGAAATAGAACTTTACAGTCTTTACGGTCTTGAACATGAGGAGAGATATAATATATGCCTGATAACAAATAGAGCAAATACAGAACTATGTTCTTAACCTGAAAGCAACCAGACAAAGACATTATAAAATCTTTAAGTCAAGAGCAATTCCCGGAAACATATCAAAATTGCATAAGACACAGATACATGAATGCCCAGTAAGGAAGTTGGAATGATTATCTAATGCACTACTGGGTTATCTCTGAGATATAAATCATTAGAGTCATGGTCAAAGACAATACTAGAAAAACCTAGAATAGATAACTATGTTAGAGGAGTAGCTGCATATAAGAGAATAGCATAATGCAATAAGGAAGACATGTGAAGGTATGAGGGAAGGCACTCAAGAGAAGCATTCATCAACATACAAGTTAAGTGATGAGGGCAATGTGCAAGCCCTGCCACCATGGCAAAATCTTATTGTAAGTACTCAAATGTAGTATGTAAGTATTCACAGGTACTCATAGGTATCACAGTATAATTCAATAATGCTGGTCAAGAAGAGTATTGTTCCCATAGCTGAACCCTGTGATACTTCAATGGTCACCTCAACCCATGTGTAAAAGGCTTATCTAAAATGCCTCCTTTGTTTCCTCACACTGAGATAATCTTCAATCCACTGTAGTGGTTTTGCCATTATTCCTGCATTGAGATCCAAATTTCTTAATCAGCCTTCTATATAATGCAGTGCCCGATGCCTTCTGGCAATCCAGACATAGGGAGTCCATCAGCCTTCCCTCTTGTTCATGACTAAGCTCACTCCCTCGTAAAACTCTAAAAGGTTATTACATGACTTCCTCTCCCTAAAAGCATGCTGTCTCTCACAGGAAATTTCTCTATCTACATCTTTGATGTCTGTTCCCTCCAGGAACTTCCGTCAAAAGGGTAGTCAAGACAAGAGTGTCTCCACTTATCCCTCTTAAAAAAATTTCACCTCTATGGAAAGTCATACATTTCCCTTTTATTAATCTTTTCCAGAACATTGCTTACCACACTTATTAGTGAAACTAGTCTGTAGTTCAATGCATGTTCCCAGTGTCCTTTATCATGTATATATAGTCTCCTTTCTTACATACTTGTATGATGTTTGCCCTTTTTCATTCCTTTGGCACTTTTCTTCTCTCCAGTGACATCTTGAACAGTAATTCAGGTGGTTTATCTAGTGTGTGTGCACATATCTTTAACACATATGATTAACTTTTATCGGGCTGCATGTATCTTTAGCACACAGGATGCAATCTTATCAGGACCATGAGCCTCGTATGGGTCAAGTTCTTTTAGTATTGTTAACATCTTTCTCAAAACTTCCTCCCCATTCTACCTCACTGGTGTTGGGGCTATAGTGTCTTCCATTATGAAAACAGTTTTCAAATCGATAATCAGTTCCCCTTACATCCTTACATTATCTAAAATCATTCCCTTTGAATCCCTTAGCCTGATTAGCTGCTAGAGTGCCATCTATCTTTTTGCCAGTGCATGTCTGAAAGCTCCTTTGCTTTATGACATCTCTTATTTTACCATTCTTTCTTCTTTCTATTCCCTCTTAATTTGAGGCTTGAGGTACTCCAAGCTCCTACTCCCTCATTGTAAATCTTATGGAACCTCTCAACACAAAGCCCAAAATGGGTGAAAAATAAAGGGATGGAGAACCTGTGTGACATGGGCATAAGAGTAAGAAAGAAGACTGTTCTTAAAAAGAAGATGCTAAATCTATGATGCTAAGTGGTCCTGAAGGTGTCCTTTATTGCATCATAATAATATTGCACAAAACACCAGTACAGATTAATTGAAATTAAAAAAAAAAAAGCATTTTCACATGAGTACAAAGCCTCTACAAACACTGCAACAGAGTTGCTCTCTGCCAGTGGCCTGTTTAGGGTGAGGTACTAAAGGCTAAGAAGCGGCACTGAAGTTCTATAGTTATAGAGACTGTTGCTGTGGCCAACCCTTTGAGGGAATTCATTTGGTACAAGTGTCAGAGATATAGAAAGACAGAACAGAGTACAAAGAATGATTGCATACCGAAATCAATCACCTAAAAAAAGGCTATAAAAGAGGATTTGCACAATATCAACTTACTTCATTACCAAATAACCATTAAAACAATGCATGTAAACATTGATTCACACTAGCTTAACATTTCATGTGTCTCTAGGTAGTGCCTGGAACAGACAGAAAACAGCCTTATTTGTTCACATTCTCTCTCTCTGTGTTATGTATGATCCATTGACACCATAGAGCATTTTGTAGTTTCCTTCAACCACTTCATATGACCTGGTTCAACTTACTGACAGCACATTTCCTCCTGTATATCACAATGCTCTACTTTGCTCTATCCTATGCATCCCTCTCACCCTATTGCAGGTTCAGTCTCCAAAAACTCATGATTTCTTTCAAGGACAAGGCTCAGTCATCATATTTTGGGTGTCTTTAACTTAAAAACTTTAAAGACTTAAAAGACGAACATCTGGAATCAGAGAAAATCTGTTCCCAAACTAGTAAATGATGTTAAAGTGAAACAATTATATAAAGCAACTTTATGTGGTCATCCCCTGCACAGGAGATGCACGTGAGTATAAGATGTAGCATAATCTAAGCTCAACATGAAGAATAAAGCTAGTGGGATGTTAACTATGGGTTAGCCAACCTGTCACTGCATCACAAGCACTTAGAGAGTGACCTATCACTGCCAAAAATTTTCTTGAGAGAAACCATGAGGAGTTTGAAAAGGCTTATGGGCCTCATTTTCTTTGGGAAATAAAAATCAAATTTAAGGATGGAAACAAGAGGAATATTCTGAGGCATTACAATTATTATACTTACAAAATTCTGTACTGTTGCATCCAAAAATAGTGTATGCAGACTGCCTGTTTTATGAAATGAAGTGCCTAGTTATATCTACCACTGGCTTAGGAAACAATAAAACTGCCTACTGGAAAACACCAAAATAGTATTCAAGTATACAGATGAAGATATATTTGGCAAGCAATTCATTCATACCCTACATAAGATCAAAACATCAATATGCCTCTCAGCTTTGGTCACTGCACCTAGAGAAGCACAAAGGGCTCATAGAGAAGGTATAGAGAAGGGCAACAAAGATAGCAGCAGAATTAAGTTTCTTTGAGAGTATTAGCAGCAAAGCAACAACAGCACATAACATGAAATCAAGTAAGAAACTTATAAATAGAAATGTCAAGAAATACTTTTATAGTACAAGAGTGGTGGATGAATGAAACAGGCTGACAGGAAATGGTTAATGCAGACAGCATACATAAATTCAATAGGCTGTATGAGAATAGTGTTCAAGACATGGAGCCCCAAAGGTGTAAAACTCCCTTAATGTACCGTATAAACAGGTAATTACAGGAAAGCATTTATGAAAAGAGTCTGGGAATAGTGTGGGTGGAAAGTATGAGGATGGGAGAATGTGCATATCATGGGCAAAAGACCATGAAAGAAGACCTCTGAAATTGCAAAAATCTATGATGTCAAGTGGTCCAGAGAGTGTCAAGTTATTGCAACATAATAACATTGCAAAAAATACCAGTGGAGATTGATGGAAATTATAGGGAAAACATTATCAAAAGAGTATGAAGTCATGAATAAATTCTTATCTTATTCAACCCCCCAAAAAGCTGAAAAAAAAGGTTTGTGCACTGTCAACTTATTTCATTACCAATTAACCATTAAGACACAAGAGATCTATCAAAAAACAAAACAATGCTTTACCTCTACTTCCTGGCTGGTTTCTCGTGGCTCACTAAGGCGCGCCCCATTCACAAAAGTTCCATTATTACTACCTAGATCTTTGACAAAATAATGATGATCCTCGGGGCCATTTGAATGGTAGGTGATTGCTGCATGAACCTAAAATGATAAAATCAAAACATGGGCTGCCACACCAATGGTAATTCAACAAAATCTGCACAAAACTTCTTCTAAATGATTATTGCACATAAAAATATCATCACAAAACCAAACTATTTTGGAATATGTTCAAGAAAGTGCAAATTGTATTTCTCAAGAGCTCTGCACTGGTGTAAGACACAAAATATATATGAATGAAGATATGAAAAATATACATCATAAGAACTGAAGACAATAAACATGCAAAGATGACTTGCAAACCTCCAAAGCATGTAAAGTTTAAAGATATACTTACCAACACAAAGTACTAAAATCATTCATGCTGAAGTTGATGGAATATGTGAAGCATAATAATTTTCATATGTATGTGAAAGGTGTTTATAATTACTAATGAATGAACAATATATTCATTTATCTATTTTTGCTTTGTCACAGTCTCCCGCATTAGCGAGGTAGCGCAAGGAAACAGATGAAAGAATGGCCCAACCCACCCACATACACATGTATATACATACACGTCCACACACGCAAATATACATACCTATACATCTCAATGTATACATATATATATACACACAGACATATACATATATACACATGTACATAATTCATACTGTCTGCCTTTATTCATTCCCATCGCCACCCTGCCACACATGAAATAACAACCCCCTCCCCTTCATGTACGCAAGGTACCGCTAGGAAAAGACAACAAAGGCCACATTCGTTCACACTCAGTCTCTAGCTGTCATGTAATAATGCACCGAAACCACAGCTCCCTTTCCACAGCCAGGCCCCACAGAACTTTCCATGGTTTACCCCAAATGCTTCACATGCCCTGGTTCAATCTATTGACAGCATGTCGACCCCAGTATACCACATCATTCCAATTCACTCTATTCCTTGCACGCCTTTTACCCTCCTGCATGTTCAGGTCCCGATCACTCAAAATCTTTTTCACTCCATCTTTCCACCTCCAATTTGGTCTCCCACTTCTCCTTGTTCCCTCCACCTCTGACACATATATCCTCTTGGTCAATCTTTCCTCACTCATTCTCTCCATGTGACCAAACCATTTCAACACACCCTCTTCTGCTCTCTCAACCACACTCTTTTTATTACCACACATCTCTCTTACCCTTACATTACTTACTCGATCAAACCACTTCACACCACATATTGTCCTTAAACATCTCATTTCCAGCACATCCACCCTCCTCAGCACAACTCTATCTATAGCCCATGCCTTGCAACCATAAAATATTGTTGGAACCACTATTCCTTCGAATTTACCCATTTTTGCTTTCCAAGATAATGTTCTCGACTTCCACACATTCTTCAATGCTCCCAGAACTTTCACCCCTCCCCCACCCTATGACTCACTTCCATTTCCATGGTTCCATCCGCTGCCAAATCCACTCCAACATATCTAAAACACTTCACTTCCTCCAGTTTTTCTCCATTCAAACTTACCTCCCAATTGACTTGTCCGTCAACCCTACTGTACCTAATAACCTTGCTCTAATTCACATTTACACTCAGCTTTCTTCTTGCACACACTTTACCAAACTCAGTCACCAGCTTCTGCAGTTTCTCACACGAATCAGCCACCAGCGCTGTATCATCAGCGAACAACAACTTACTCACTTCCCAAACTCTCTCATCCACAACAGACTGCATACTTGCCCCTCTTTCCAAAACTCTTGCATTCACCTCCCTAACAACCCCATCCATTAACAAATCAAACAACCATGGAGGCATCACACACCCCTGCCGCAAACCTACATTCACTGAGAACCAATCACTTTCCTCTCTTCCTACTCGTACACATGCCTTATATCCTCGATAAAAACTTTTCACTGCTTCTAACAACTTGCCTCCCACAACATATATTCTTAATACGTTCCACAGAGCATCTCTATCAACTCTATCATATGCCTTCTCCAGATCCATAAATGCTACATACAAATCCATTTGCTTCTCTAAGTATTTCTCACATACATTCTTCAAAGCAAACACCTGATCCACACATCCTCTACCACTTCTGAAACCACACTGCTCTTCCCCAATCTGATGCTCTGTACATGCCTTCACCCTCTCAATCAATACCCTCCCATATAATTTACCAGGAATACTGAACAAACTTATACCTCTGTAATTTGAGCACTCACTTTTATCCCCTTTGCCTTTGTACAATGGCACTATGCAAGCATTCAGCCAATCCTCAGGCACCTCACCAGGAGTCATACATACATTAAATAATCTTACCAACCAGTCAACAACAAAGTCAACCCCTTTTTTTTTATAAATTCCACGGCAATACCATCCAAACCCGCTGCCTTGCTGGCTTTCATCTTCTGCAAAGCCTTTACTACCTCTTCTCTGTTTACCAAATCATTCTCCATACCCCTCTCACTTTGCACACCACCTCGACCAAAACACCCTATATCTGCCACTCTATCATCAAACACATTCAACAAACCTTCAAAATACTCACTGCATCTCCTTCTCACATCACCAATACTTGTTATCACCTCCCCATTTGCCCCCTTCACTGAAGTTCCCATTTGCTCCCTTGTCTTACGCACTTTATTTACTTCCTTCCATAACATCTTTTTATTCTCCCTAAAATTTAATGATACTCTCTCACCCCAACTCTCATTTGCCCTCTTCTTCACCTCTTGCACTTTTCTCTTGACCTCCTGCCTCTTTCTTTTATACATTTCCCACTCATTTGCATTATTTCCCTGCAAAAATCATCCAAATGCCTCTCTCTTCCTTTCACTAATAATCTTACTTCTTCATCCCACCACTCACTACCCTTTCTAATCTGTCCACCTCCCACGCTTCTCATGCCACAAGCAACTTTTGCGCAAGCCATCACTGCTTCCCTAAATACATCCCATTCCTCCCTCACTCCCCTTACCTCCTTTGTTCTCGCCTTTTTCCAATCTGTACTCAGTCTCTCCTGGTACTCCTTCACACAAGTCTCCTTCCCAAGCTCAGTCTCACCACTCTCTTCACCCCAACATTCTCTCTTCTTTTCTGAAAACCTCTACAAATCTTCACCTTCGCCTCCACAAGATAATGATCAGACGTCCCTCCAGTTGCACCTCTCAGCACATTAACTTCCAAGTCTCTCTTTTGCGCGCCTATCAATTAACACATAATCCAATAACGCTCTCTGGCCATCTCTCCTACTTACATATGTATACTTATGTATATCTCTCTTTTTAAACCAGGTATTCTCTATCACCAGTCCTCTTTCAGCACATAAATCTACAAGCTCTTCACCATTTCCATTTACAACACTGAACACCCCATGTATACCAATTATTCCCTCAACTGCCACATAACTCACCTTTGCATTCAAATCACCCATCACTATAACCCGGTCTCGTGCATCAAAACTACTAACACACTCACTAAGCTGCTCCCAAAACACTTGCCTCTCATGATCTTTCTTCTCATGCCCAGGTGTATATGCACCAATAATCACCCATCTCTCTCCATCCACTTTCAGTTTTACCCATATCAATCTAGAGTTTACTTTCTTACACTCTATCACATACTCCCATAACTCCTGTTTCAGGAGTAGTGCTACTCCTTCCCTTGCTCTTGTCCTTTCACTAACCCCTGACTTTACTCCTAAGACATTCCCAAACCACTCTTTCCCTTTACCCTTGAGCTTCATCTCACTCAGAGCCAAAACATCCAGGTTTCTTTCCTCAAACATACTACCTATCTCTCCTTTTTTCTCATCTTGGTTACATCCACACACATTTAGACACCCCAATCTGAGCCTTCGAGGAGGATGAGCACTCCCCACTTGACTCCTTCTTCTGTTTCCCCTTTTAGAAAGTTAAAATACAAGGAGGGGAGGGTTTCCAGCCCCCTGCTCCTGTCCCCTTTAGTCGCCTTTTACGACACGTGAGGAATGCGTAGGAAGTATTCTTTCTCCCCTATCCCAAGGGATGAATAATATCTGTGGTAATATGTGAAATTGTAAACTGCTGCGGCTTCACATATGAAATCCTACAGTAGTGGTTTATGTTAGGGGTCCCTGTCATGCCTAACTTTGCCAGACGTATGATAATTACTGTACAAGTATTATAATTTCAGCCTATGAACGATGTACAACAGCATTCATGTGATAATACGATAATTTGAAATTTGGGAAGATACTCTTATGTAAGATGTGATAATTTTTCTGAGATGAAAAAAATATATGAGGAAAAATTTGCTGAATAATTGAGAACAAAAACAGTTGTACCTGCTAATTGTATCAAATCATACAGTCAAACTTGTCACCTGCAAGTGCACTGGTGCTGCGAGGAGAGAGACTTTCAATTAATCCACTGTCGTTCATACATCATGTGTGAACAGTCTGATAAGCAGAAGGGAGTAGAGAGAGGTGAAGGATTTGGTGTAGTAAAGAAAAAAATCAAGACATGAACAGAAAGACAGACTAAGAGGGACATACAGTTTCCTTGGTTGAGGCCTCTAAAGAAAGATTCATACAAGGCTCTTTGTTGCAACTGTAATATTGAACTAACTGCTCAGATAACAACCATTAAGTTGCATGAAAACAGTGGAAAACACAAGAAAATGTGTGTGCCATCCTCATCAAAAACTATAATAGAGTTATTTGCTAATGTAAGTACAGCTAGTGAAACGAGTAAAAGTGATTCTGTTAAAGCTGCCGAAATAAAGTTGACTGCACTTATGATGGAACACAACAATGGTTTCTGTGTGGCTGGTCATTTATGTTTAGTCCTTAAACGTAGTTTCCCTAACTCAGCAATTGCACAAGAATTGAAAATGAAAAGGACAAAGTGCCAAAAAGTGTGTTAATGTTATGGCAGAGTCTCACAAACAGGACCTACTTAAACACTTGAAGCAGACAAAGTTCAGTATTCTAGTAGATGACTCTACATACCTATCTATCTTTCAGAATTTTTTTTATTACTATCATACTTTGTTGCTGTCTCCTGCGTTAGCAAGGTAGTGCAAGGAAACAGATGAAAGAATGGCCAAACCCAGCCACATATACATGTATATACATACACGTCCACACACACTCATATACATACCTATACATCTCAACTTATACATATATATACACACACAGACATATACATATATACACATGTACATAATTCATACTGTCTGCCCTTATTCATTCCCGTCGCCACCTCACAATGCATGAAATAACAACCCCCTTCCCCCGCATGTGCGCGAGGTAGCGCAAGGAAAAGACAACAAAGACCACATTCATTCACACTCAGTCTCTAGCGGTCATGTATAATGCACCAAAACCAAAGCTCCCTTTCCACATCCAGGCTCCAAAGAACTTTCCACGGTTTACCCCAGACGCTTCACATGCCCTGGGTCAGTCCACAAACAGCACGTCGACCCCAGTATACCACATTGTTCCAATTCACTCCATTCCTTGCATGCCTTTCACCCTCCTGCATGTTCAGGCCCCAATCGCTCAAAATCTTTTTCACTCCATCTTTCCACCTCCAATTTGGTCTCCCACTTCTCCTCGTTCCCTCCACCTCTGACACTCTTTGTCAATCTTTCCTCACTCATTCTCTCCATGTGACCAGACCATTTCAAAACACTCTCTTCTGCTCTCTCAACCACACTCTTTTCATTACCACACATCTCTCTTACCCTTTCATTACTTACTTGATCAAACCACCTCACACCACATATTGTCCTCTGAATTTATTGTCTTTCAGAATTTATGTATCATTATTGTAAGATTGGCTGAAAAAAATGCTGTTTTTACCAAGTTTTGGGATTTGGTGCCTATACCTATTTTCACCTCAGAAGCAGAGAATATTTTATGTAATTTGAAGTAGCAGTAGATTTTTGTAAGCCTATGCACTAATGTATACATGTCAAAGTGGCAATTATACATCATCCTGTGAAAAAAAATATGATAACTTTGACCTGAGTGGTATGATAATTTGGCCAAAAGGTTCTGGCAATGCTGGTCATGCTCAACCTCAGAGGAGCTAAGTAGCCCTGTAAACACAGGTTGGTTACACTCCTTTTACTCATGTGTTTCCTTGTGTATGTTATGTTTTTCCAGTCTTATGGATGAGTAAGAACTGCAGATAAGGTTTTCTTTATGTTGGTTTGTCTGCTAGATGTATACAAGACTTGAGTATAAGTGCTCTGTTGTGCATAGGTATGCATGTTTTGTACAGGATGCTATTGTTTGTGCAATAAAACTAAAAGTCCTGCTACCCAGTTGGTTTGCTTCAAGTCCTGTTATCCAGTTGGTTTGCTTCAATATCATTTAAAAACAAAACATACAAAAGTGCATTTCTCTCTGAACAGACCTGTCCTGTTAGCAGTGCCAGATTTATAAGGGGGTAAGAAGGTCAACTGCCCTGGGCATCCCCACCTGAGGGGGCTCCCTCTATACAAAAATAAAATAATTAAAGAATTAGTTTGTTGAGCCAGGATCTTGACTGAACGTTGGCCAACTGTTCCATCACAGCAGGATGTTCCTAAGACATAATTAAGGTCAAGCGAAGGTTAAGCAACCTTGATTACAGCCGAAAAAGAGAAAAGATTTGTCGAAATGGGGGAAACAGTGCTTGACCCATAGGACTGACTCGCGACTTGTTACTCCCCTTGTAGCAAAACATTTGTTCAGTTGCACTGCATAATGTTTTGCTGCATTGTGGCAAAAATTTGTTCACACTAGTCGTCCTCAAGGTATTTTGTTTGTGTTGCTCCGAGTAGTAAATAAAAGAAATGAAAATCTCTGCCTTTCATCAGGCAGGAATGAATCACTACTTGCTGCCTTGCTCAGACAGCCACCCACAAGAGATTTGTTTTGACTAGCTCCCACACTTTGTGGTTTGCGAACTTGGCAGTTTTACGTGTTTAACAGCTTTCAGTAAAACATGTTCCATTGCTTGTATAAGTGTAAAACTTGGCACAAACGTTCTTGACACACCGGTAGGTATCTTGAGACACTTCCATAAATGTTTTCAAATTCTTTTTGAATCCAATAACAAGCAAATATTTAAAAAATGTCATTTTTCTTGTGGGTATCAGCATTATTTGGGGTGGCTGCAGACCGTTACTTCATAAAAGCACAGGGATATGCTGGTACCTGCATGACAGTCTTAGTTAGCAACATTTGCTGCAATATATCCAGTCGCAATTGTAAAAAGCATTTCCAAATGTGATGAGCAGAAAAGGTTCATGAAAAAAAATTGAAAATAAATATTCTAAGCTCTCAGTTCTTAAATAAACTAGTTTCTTTTATTTTCTTAATCTATTTTCTTCTTTTTGCTTCCTTTCAGATTACAATCTCACACAAAAGACCCAGATGCCACAGAAAATCAAGTCTCTGGGGCTCAGAAGAAAAAGGCATCCAAAGACTGAAAAATTCTTGCTATCTTGGCAGACACCATGCTTTACAGAATTTTTCTCTTCTTCAAAAATCAAAAACATAGAAGCTACTGATGAAGAACCAGTACAAGATGTCCCTTCTGAGGAACCACCCGCACTCCCAAATACATCTGCATATAATGAATATAACATATCACATCAAGATATTGAAGATGACAGATCATCACATTGTACACATACTTCAGGTATGGAAAGTGAAGTGCCATCATGTGACCCACATCCAGCCATGCGGCTTCTTGTAAGAGAAAAGCATGTGTGCTGGTCAAAATCAGCCACGAAGGGTCGAAACAAAAATAACTCTAACCCCTTCCCAGAATTAGCTCAAGGTAAAGACAAACTGGATGGGCATTGTTGTTATTTCAAGAATTACAAGTTTTACACTAGTCATCACAATGGTAAGCAGCACTTGAGAAGGTGGCTCCTGTACAGCCCATCAAAGGGTGGAGTTTATTACTTTTATTGTTCTCTGACGTCCAGCTGACCTGATATATTTTCCAGCGAGGATGGCTTTAATGACTAGAAAAAAGTAGAGGAAAAAATGAAGACTCATGAATAAAGCCAAGGCCACAAAGATTCTGTGCTGAGCTTCAATCTTCGATGTAGCGAAAAACAAGTGTGCTGTTTCTAGCTGAGAGAGGCCTAGCATTTAGGGGTAGTGAAGAGATCATAAGATCCAAACATAATGGGAAATTCTTAAGAATTATGGAACTTATCACACAATATGACTCATTTCTAAAGGGTTGCCTTAAAGAATTTGGTAATCCTGGAAGTGGGAATCAGTTATACTTATCACAAAGAATTTGTTCTGCTGATGGCAAAATATGCTAAGAATCATATTGTGGCAGAAATTAAAACTGCCAAGTACTTCTCAGTTTCCACAGATTCAACACCAGACCTGGCTCACGTTGACCAGCTAACAGTCATTGTGTGATATATTGTTTCTGGAAAGCCAGTAAAAAGACTTTCAACTTTCCTGCAAACTGGCTTTCATAAGGCTGAAGAACTGGCTACAGCTCTGTTAGAATTTCTGGAAAAAGAATGTATGAATTTTAAAGACTGCAGAGGAAAGTCCTTACAACAATGCCAGTAATATGTCTAGTCACTACACAGGAATGCAAGCCAGATTTAAGAATAAGAACCCAGCTGCATTTTCATTCTCTGTGCTGCTCACTCACTGAATCTTACTGGACAGGCTGCTGCCTTTTGCTGTGTTGAAGCTGTTAGTTATTTTGGCTTCATACAAAGGTCATACACCTTTTTTCTGCATCAAGACACAGATGGGCAAATCTAATGAAGTCTTTGGAAGGAAATGAAAGAACACTGACTGTGAAGTCCCTGTCAGACAATCGTTGGTCAGCAAGAGCTGATGCTACTAAAGCCCTTGTAGATTGATACAACTGCATTCAAAATGTCCCCAGAGATATTGAAAATGACTTGGAGCAAACACCTGAAGCAAGACATGAAGCTCAAACATAGGCAGACAAAATGAACTGTCTTGAAACTGCTCTGATGGCCAAAATCTGGAATTTAATTCTTGTATGGTTCAACAGCACAAAAAAAGCTTTTCAAGTTGAAGTTGACCTGAAGATAGTGGTGGATCTATATGATTCTCTAGAGAAAAAGTTTCTGGAATGACTTTGTGATACGTATGAAGAGTTGGAACTGGATGCCAGGAACTGCTGCAGCAACACAGACTACAAAGCAACAACAGGCAGGCCAAGAAAGAGAAACGAACATTATGATGACAGGCTCAGTCACAGTCAACTTATGCATTCTACCTGATGCAGAGATAAGAGCAGAATCTGAGTGAGAAACTTATCACTGCTTTCCCCTGTGATTTCAGTAGTGCTCAGAGAGAAAATTGTCCAGTTTGCAGCCTTTGCCAAGCTCTAGTCATGTCTCACTTCATCTCAACACATAGGTTTACTCCATGTTGAAGGGCTTGTTGATACCTTTCCAAGTGTTAATTTAGCTCTTAAAATATATTTGAACATGATGGTCACTAGCTGTTCAGGAGAGAAATCATTCAGCAAACTGGCACCGATAAAGAATTATCTGAGAACTATGAAAGACTAAGTGCTCTGTGCCTAGGGATGTAAAGAGCAGTGTTCTTAAGATGATACAGTTTGAGGAGTTTATTAGATTTTTCAAATGTCAAGTGTAAAAAGAATGACTTTTACTAGCTATTGTATTGTTTCTATGTATATACGTATTTTTTGTATGTATAACTTGTCAGTTCTAATTACTTGCAATAAAATGACTTTGATGAGCAAATTTGGTGATTTGCTGTGTATCTTTAATTTCTGTGCACAAGGGGCCCACCAAACCTGAAGTGCCCTGGGCCCCCAAGGTTTAAATCCACCCCTGCCTGAAAGTATAGAAAATGAAAGTCCTAACTCCTTTAACAGACACAATATGACCCTACTAGCCCCAGCATTAGGGTGGCATCATCCTAAGGGCCTTAGGCCTTCCTTTCTTGATCTGGTGTGCCAAAGTGTTGTGAGAATCTCTGTATCCAAAGGAATCCTTCCTTTCTTGATCTGGTGGGCCAATGTGTTGTGGAAATCTCTGTATCCACAAGACTCCTCATAATACACATTCTTAGGCTATCCTAATACTGGGAGGTGATATAATGAATTCACTCCTCTCAGCCAAATGATCATTTATTGAAATACTTCTTCATGCTTGTGTGTCACAAAATTTTCTTGTGGTCACATCCGCTACATGCCATTAATGAGCAACGTATGTATCCCTTCATCTCTCTTCCCTTACATTCTAGTCTCAATTTCAAATTGTTTTGTTGTTTTTCAGGATATCTGTGAGCCAATGTGACCAAGAAGAGTGATGATCATAAATGTTTCATGTCTTTCAAGGACTATTCCTCTTCTTTCACCCAAGTCAGGCAGAAAACAAAGTTTTTCTGCTGAGTAGCTAGTTTATATCTGGCTCAAAGGTTTTACACAATGGATAAAATTCTGTTCAATCCTAATGGCTGTAGGGTATGCAATGTGGGGTTTAATCATTTCACCTCAATCCTTATATGAAGGATGGCTTGCAAAAATTTGATCACAGTATGGGCATAGAAAAAAAAGTTGTCACATTTTCTGTTTCTCACTGCAGAATCAAAGAAATATATGTAAAAGTTATGTAAAAGTATAAAAGTAGGGAGCTATCATGCATTACATGGCTGTGGTATAATGCTGAAGTTAAGGTAAAGATACTCCACAGGCATGGTAGAGAAATGGAGGAGCAGGGAGGATGTATATGAAATTATCTGTTTCTAATCCTAAAAACAAAAGAAATGGATCCAAAGGCACTGGATATCTACTAATAGGCAAGTTAACATATCTCATATCTCCATGGTATAATGCTGTGTGTGTGGATGCCCTATGGGAGTAGTGGAAGAAGGGTTTTGCAGGGAGTGTGTAATTCAAGTTACCACTCAACCATCACAGGGCATAGATGCCCCTGCTTTTCTCTGGCAAATTTCCTGTGGGACGAGTCATTATGCCATTTCCTGCATGTGATTTCCCCATGCTGCTACCAATATCCTTTTCTTTATCCCTAAACAGCTCTGTACAGCTTTGCAAATGAGGGCTGAGACAACAGATGATGCCCTAGCTTACCTGTCTTCCACCATATGTAAAGAGCATTTCGTAGGCTGGGATGTCCACACCAAGCCTGCTAGCTGAAAAGTTGTATTAATCATACTTTACCCACAGGTTAACTGCACCTCCATCCTGCTTCTCTTTAGCTGAGTTAAGGAGCTAATCTTTATTTCCATGAAACCAATAACAACAGCCAAATATGCAAACAACTATCCTCCTTTACCACACAGGGCACTAGATGAACATGAGAAAGATGTCTTCCTTGAAGAAACTGAGGACAGATAGTGTTTTGAATAATCACCACCCACATGCAGCAATAAAACCTATGGAGGATTATGAGCATCCCTTGCTTCAAGGACCCAAGTTCAACACAAAAAGTAAAAATGAACTTTACTCCAGACACAGGAACAGAGGCCAAATACAAGTGGCCAACACGTACAGCAGATATATCCAGAAGCTGAATATCACTTTGCTAACAAAGCCCAGAACCATGTAACACTTAAACATGATCAACGATTAGTTGACCAACTAACTGTTTAAGAAGTTCTACAGGAGGCATACAAATGTAGATACTTCCTTCAAATGCCAATGCATACCCAAACAAGACTGCCACCATCGTCCTGGGACTTGATAGCTCCCAAGACCCCATAATCCTTCAGAATGAAAGCATCAAGAATTCTAAATGTATCAATGGAAAAGAAGCAGCTATGACACTTGATTGGCAGTGAACAGTCACCAAGGAAACTCACTGTCTCTGGCACCTTCCATTTTATTTCAGTTACGTCAGTTGGTATGCAGCCAATGACCAGGGAGGTATATTACCAGTACTACCCACATGGGTATCAGGATGGTTAGTGTCAGCTGTGTAGTAAGCCAGCACTTCACTGGATGTCAAGCTGCACTCCTCTGACCCAGGTAACTTTCTTTCCTTTCTGCCTTATCCACATATGGACTACTGGCATTCTGTCCAGAAACATACAATCTCTCCTTGTTACACATAACACTTAACACTTAACTCACACAGCTCATTCTTTGTAACTAAATTTTCCTGTGGTGAGCACCATGCGCTAGCCCTGTCTTTAGGCAAAAGGTTGGAGCATTAGATAGAAACATTAAGCTGAAGTAGTATGTAAGAGCATTAGGTAGAAGCAGTCAGTAGGAACAGGTAGGAGCCTCCACAGATACTGCACTACAGTTGCTCTCTGCCTGTGGTCTGTTAAGGGTAAGGCACTAAAGGCTAAGATGTGGCACTGGAGTTCACTATCAAGGAGACTACTGCTGTGGCCACCCCCTTAAATGAGTTTCAGTTGGAACGGGCATCAGAGATATGGTTAGATTGATAGAAATCATCCTCCGAAATGATGGTGCTACAAATGCCAGGGAGGGAATCATGTGGTGAATGTCTGCAGATCTAAGTAGTCCCAGTGTGGCATATACACAGGGTGACATTCAACATCAACAAGCAAAGAAAAACTTGACAGAACATATCCTGTAAGTAGTCTGGATTTAGGGTATGACATTTTGATCACCATAAGCAGTCACCTCCAGTCCAGTAACAAGATGAGCAACCACAGCAGACACCGACCCTACCATTCACTACAAATATGATAATTGTTATGGAGGTAAAACATAAACTGTTCAGTATCAAAACTGCCTTAATATACAAAACGATTAT
The DNA here is from genome assembly GCF_036320965.1 of Panulirus ornatus. Lineage (NCBI taxonomy): Eukaryota > Metazoa > Arthropoda > Malacostraca > Decapoda > Palinuridae > Panulirus > Panulirus ornatus. Next base: position 4,859,940 of record NC_092245.1, on the reverse strand, counting down.
GAGAGTATTTATGGTATATGCATCATATCAACTAAAAATGCAAAACCAGTTCCACCACATCACTTGAGGGAACAGATCTGCTTGTGAAGGTATAGAGGCAGGAAATACAACTTCATCAGAAGTAAATGAAGTAAGAGATTTATGCGACACATTAAAAGGAAATAATGCAAATGAGTGGGAGATGTATAAAAGAAAGAGGCAGGAGGTCAAGAGAAAGGTGCAAGAGGTGAAAAAGAGGGCAAATGAGGGTTGGGGTGAGAGAGTATCATTAAATTTTAGGGAGAATAAAAAGATGTTTTGGAAGGAGGTAAATAAAGTGCGTAAGACAAGGGAACAAATGGGAACTTCACTGAAGGGAGCTAATGGGGAGGTGATAACAAGTAGTGGTGATGTGAGAAGGAGATGGAGTGAGTATTTTGAAGGTTTGTTGAATGTGTTTGAGGATAGAGTGGCAGATATAGGGTGTTTTGGTTGAGGTGGTGTGCAAAGTGAGAGGGTTAGGGAAAATGATTTGGTAAACAGAGAAGAGGTAGTAAAAGCTTTGCGGAAGATGAAAGCTGGCAAGGCAGTGGGTTTGGATGGTATTGCAGTGGAATTTATTAAAAAAGGGGGTGACTGTATTGTTGACTGGTTGGTAAGGTTATTTAATGTATGTATGACTCATGGTGAGGTGCCTGAGGATTGGTGGAATGCTTGCATAGGGCCATTGTACAAAGGCAAAGGGGAAAAAAGTGAGTGCTCAAATTACAGAGGTATAAGTTTGTTGAGTATTCCTGGTAAATCATATGGGAGGGTATTGACTGAGAGGGTGAAGGCATGTACAGAGCATCAGACTGGGGAAGAGCAGTGTGGTTTCAGAATTGGTAGAGGATGTGTGGATCAGGTGTTTGCTTTGAAGAATGTATGTGAGAAATACTTAGAAAAGCAAATGGATTTGTATATAGCATTTATGGATCTGGAGAAGGCATATGATAAAGTTGATAGAGATGCTCTGTGGAAGGTATTAAGAATAATGGTGTGGGAGTCAAGTTGTTAGAAGCAGTGAAAAGTTTTTATCGAGGATGTAAGGCATGTGTACGTGTAGGAAGAGAGGAAAGTGATTGGTTCTCAGTGAATGTAGGTTTGTGGAAGGGGTGTGTGATGTCTCCATGGTTGTTTAATTTGTTTATGGATGGGGTTGTTAGGGAGGTGAATGCAAGAATTTTGGAAAGAGGGGCAAGTATGAAGTCTGTTGTGGATGAGAGAGCTTGGGAAGTGAGTCAGTTGTTGTTCGCTGATGATACAGCGCTGGTGGCTGATTCATGTGAGGAACCGCAGAAGCTGGTGACTGAGTTTGGTAAAGTGTGTGAAAGAAGAAAGCTTAGAGTAAATGTGAATAAGAGCAAGGTTATTAGGTACAGTAGGGTTGAGGGACATGTCAATTGGGAGGTAAGTTTGAATGGAGAAGAACTGGAGGAAGTGAAGTGTTTTAGATATCTGGGAGTGGATTTGGCAGCAGATGGAACCATGGAAGCAGAAGTGAATCATAGGGTGGGGGAGGGGGGCAAAAGTTCTGGGAGTGTTGAAGAATGTGTGGAAGTCCGAGAACATTATCTCGGAAAGCAAAAATGGGTATGTATGAAGGAATTGTGGTTCCAACAATGTTATATGGTTGCGAGACGTGGGCTATGGATGGAGGTGTGCGGAGGAGGGTGGATGTACTGGAAATGAGATGTCTGAGGACAATATGTGGTGTGAGGTGGTTTGATCAAGTAAGTAATAACAGGGTAAGAGAGATGTGTAGTAATAAAAAGAGTGTAGTTGAGAGAGCAGAAGAGGGTGTTTTGAAATGGTTTGGTCAAAGGGAGAGGATGAGTGAGGAAAGATTGACCAAGAGGATATACATGTCAGAGGGAACGAGGAGAATTGGGATACCAAATTGGAGGTGGAAAGATGGAGTGAAAAAGATTCTGAGTGAACGGGGCCTGAACATGAGGAGGGTGAAAGGCGTGCAAAGAATACAGTGAATTGGAACGATGTGGTATACCAGGGTCAACGTGCTGTCAATGGATTGAACCAGGGTATGTGAAGTGTCTGGGGTAAACCATGGAAAGTTCTGTGGGGCCTGGATGTGGAAAGGGAGCTATGGTATCGGTGTATTATACATGACAGCTAGAGACAGTGTGAACGAATGTGGCCTTTGTTGTCTTTTCCTAGCACTACCTCGCACACATGAGGAGGGAGGGGGCTATCATTTCATGTGTGGCGGGGTGGCGATGGGAATGAATAAAGGCAGACAGTATGAATTGTGTACATGTGTATATATGTACATGTCTGTGCAGTACGAATTGTGTACATATGTATATATGTATATGTCTGTGTGTGTATATATATATATATACATATGTATACACTGAGATGTATAGGTATGTATATCTGGGTGTGTGGACGTGTATGTATATACATGTGTATGTGGGTGGGTTGGGCCATTTTTTCGACTGTTTCCTTGCGCTACCTCGCTAATGCGTGAGACAGCGACAAAGCAAAATAAGTAATTAAAAGGAGGGATGAGAAAAGGATTATGATTATAATCTATATGTATCTGCATGGATGTGTAACGAAGTTAATAGAGTAGTTTTTCTAAAAGTGAAATGATAGTGAATCAAGAGAAAAAAGAAAAATAGAAAGATAAAAATCATATAAGAAGTAAAGAAATATTTCAATATGAAGAGTTGTGGATACATGGATCAAACTTAAGGAGGAAACTATAAATGCTGATGGTACAGGTACATCATCGATTTTCTGGCACTCTTGGTTCCAAAGTCTTGCCAGATTAACCATTTTGCCGAACCAACTGTGGTCACATAATAATAATTCATCAACACAACCTCTAACCCACTAACTATACATCTCCCATGTGTTGAAAGTATACCATATGTCTGAAGTATTTGTCTGCATTATACACCTGCTCAGGATAACTGCTTGTCAGCTACGAATTTTGCAAATTCGTCTACATGCTCAGCAGCTCCTTCGTGCTTTGCGGACAGCTTTTCTCCACACACTTTATTCATGGAAATTCTATGATGCTTCTTGAATCTTTGAAGCCATCTTTCACTATAGTCACACTCATGTTGTAATTTAAGTTCTTTATGGAACAACTTAGCCTGGTCCATTATCATGCTACCTGAAAAGTCCACTCCATCACTCCGACACTGTCGAAACCATTCCATCATCACTTGATCATGCTCAGTACTCTTACCATCTTTCATACTTTTTCTAATCGTCATTTGCATCTTGGAATCGCTGTCTGCATAGAATTTTCATATTTTCTCCCTTTGCTTCTTTATATCATAAACAGTTGATGAACCAATACTGTATATGTCACACAGCTTACGCACTGAAACATCATGGTCCATTTTTTCAACAGTTCTACTTTACCTTGGATTGATATGGACTGGTGTTTACATATGACACCACAACTGACATTCTCATATGTCTTAGAACCCATGGCTTGGGTTAAATCTAAGCAAAACAAGCTAACCATCTCACAGAATTGCTGTATCACCACCAACAAGGGCAATGTAAAAAATGTACATAAATGCGCCCTACACACAACGCCACCTGTGGCAGCCCAGTAAACTAGGTTGATGAATGTGGGAATTTCAAGGTCGCTCATGTAATTTTGTCTGGACTAAAGGAGGTACTGAACCATCAGTTGCCAGAAATTCAGTGGTGTACCTGCATAAGCAACAGTATAAGTACACTGAAAATACTGAATAACACCAAAAAAAGTTTGGGAAATGGCCTCACAAATATAAAAATCCTTCAATGTACTTCACAAATAAACTCACAAATAAGCAAACACAATGGTTTGGTAAAACAGAAGAGGTAGTGAAAGCTTTGCGGAAGACGAAAGCCGGCAAGGCAACGGGTTTGGATGGTACTGCAGTGGAATTTATACAAATGGGGGTGACTGTGTCATTGACTGGTTGGTGAGGATATTCAATGTATGTATGGCTCATGGTGAAGTGCCAGAGGATTGGCAGAATGAATGCATAGTGCCATTGTACAAAGGCAAAGGGGATAAAGGTGAGTGTTCAAATTACAGAGGTATAAGTTTGTTGAGTATTCCTGGGTAATTATATGGGAGGGTACTGATTGAGAGGGTGAAGGCATGTAAAGAGCATCAGACTGGGGAAGAGCAGTGTGGTTTCAGAAGTGGTAAAGGATGTGTGGATCAGGTGTTTGCATTGAAAAATGTATATGAGAAATACTTAGAAAAAGAAATGGATTTGTATGTAGCATTTACGGATCTGGAGAAGGCATATGATAGAGTTGATAGAGATGCTCTGTGGAAGGTATTAAGAGTATATGGTGTGGGAGGCAAGTTGCTACAAGCAGTGAAAAGTTTTTATCGAGGATGTAAGGCATGTGTACAAGTAGGAAGAGAGGAAAGTGATTGGCTCCCAGTGAATGTTGGTTTGTGGCAGGGGTGCGTGATGTCTCCATGGTTGTTTACTTTGTTTATGGATGGGGTTGTTAGGGAGGTGAATGCAAGAGTTTTGGAGAGAGGGGCAAGTATGCAGTCTGTTGTGGATGAGAGAGCTTGGGAAGTGAGTCGGTTGTTGTTCGCTGATGATACAGCGCTGGTGGCTGAGGCTGATTCGTGAGAGAAACTGCAAAAGCTGGTGACTGAGTTTGGTAAAGTGTATGAAAGAAGAAAGCTGAGAGTAAATGTGAATAAGAGCAAGGTTATTACGTACAACAGGGTTGAGGGACAAGTCAACTGGGAGGTAAGTTTGAATGGAGAAAAACTGGAGGAAGTGAAGTGTTTTAGATATGTGGGAGTGGATTTGGCAGCAGATGGAACCATGGAAGTGGAAGTGAGTCACAGGGTGGGGGAGGGGGTGAAGGTTCTGGGAGGGTTGAAGAATGTGTGGAAGGTGAAAACATTACCTCGGAAAGCAAAAATGGGTATATTTGATGGAACAGTAGTTCCAACAATGTTATATGGTTACGAGGCATGGGCTATAGATGGGGTTGTTCGGAGGAGGGTGGATGTGTTGGAAATGAGATGTCTGAGGACAATATGTGGTGTGAGGTGGTTTGATCAAATAAGTAATGAAAGGGTAAGAGAGATGTGTGGTAATAAAAAGAGTGTGGTTGAGAGAGCACAAGAGGATGTGTTGAAATGGTTTGGTCACATGGAGAGAATGAGTGAGGAAAGATTGACCAAGAGGATATATGTGTCGGAGGTGGAGGGAACGAGGAGAAGTGGGAGACCAAATTGGAGGTGGAAGGATAGAGTGAAAAAGATTTTGAGTGACTGGGTCCTGAACATGCAGGGAGAGTGAAAGGCATGCAAAGAATAGAGTGAATTGGAAAGATGCGGTATACCAGGGTCGACGTGCTGTCAATGGGTTGAACCACGGCATGTGAAGCATCTGGGGTAAACCATGGAGAGTTCTGTGGGGCCTGGATGTGGAAAGGGAGCTGTGGTTTCGGTGCATTATACACGACAGCTAGAGACTGCGTGTGAAAGAATGGGGTCTTCGTAGTCTTTTCCTACTGCTACCTTGCATGCGTGTGGGAAGAAGGGGTGTCATTTCATGTGTGGCAGGATGGCAACAGGAATGAATAAAGGCAGGAAGCATGAATTACGTACATGTGTGTATATGTATATGTCTGTGTATATATATATATATATGTATGCATTGAAATGTATAGGTATGTATATGTGCGTGTGTGGACATGTATGTATATTCATGTGTATGTGGGTGGGTTGGGCCATTCTTTCGTCTGTTTCCTTGCCCTACCTTGCTAACGCGGGAGACAGCAACAAAGTATAATAAAAAAGTATAGAAGTAAAGTAATCACAAAGTAGGAACCACAAAAGAAAAGAAAACTAGAACCTTATCAGAAAGTGTGGAAAGGTGTTGTGACAGGTAAGGATGAGTTCATTTAACTCAGAAATGACAGCTTGATAACAAAAAAGGACTATACTGTAATTATTATTTTTTGTAACAGAGTTAATGACACCTTGATAACAAAAAAGGACTATACTGTAATTATCATTTTTTGTAACATTGTTTTAGATATATAGAGCAAGCTAAAATAGGACACTGTAAATGTAGACAGCATAAGTACACTCAAAATATGAAATCGTAATAGTGACAATTTAAGAAATGTCCAAACAAACAAAAAGCTCCCTGTCCATATCACACACATGAATCATCCAAAACAATTTTTTACAGAGAGGAAACCACTAGAGGAAGGAAGATTGATGATCATTGGAATATTACTGGGAAAAGTGAAAAGTAACTGACATAGAAAGGTGAGTGCTGTAAATCCAACTTGGACTGTTCAAATTTCTTTTAAACATCACAAGCGATCATTCAACATCAACTGAAAACAGTTAAATCAAAAGTAAGATCAGGGAACCATGTTGTCCCTACTATGATTGATAATCTAAAAATATCAAAGATGCATGTGGTCACTACTATGATACTGTAGAACAGGACATCTCACCTTACTAATGCTGAGATCTAAGAGTTGTACCACATTGCGAGCCTCTCTGCCCACTGTCCCACCATCTAGTGTAATTAAATGCAATGTTCCCACCTTAACTTTGTCACTTTCACTCTCCACTACCATTAAACGCAGTGATGGGGGAACATGAATCGCTGCCTCTGTTTGAGAGAGAGAAAAAGAAAGAAGGAAATTATTGTAATTTTACTAAAAAACCATCAATCTTATGATGTTACCATGAAAATCTGAATCATTTGCTGAATTCATCCTATACAAACTCTAATCAGTTCTATTTCATTGGTTTTAACCCAGTAAATGCTGGCCAGTGAAACAATCTCATTAGGACAAGTACAGTTACCAAAATCTGAAATACTCAAAAAGTATCTGAAGTTATTTTAACAGCCACAGCCAATTGATTATGCATATCAAACCATGATGCAATGTTAGACATTTATAATTGGCACACCAATGCTATTCTGAAACAAAGTACATAAACAAAGGCCCACATCTCATCCTTCACTTGGAAGCATGTGACCTCCTGCTGCCATAGTTATCTATGAATAACTGAGAGGCCTCAAAATAATTCCGAAGCTAATTAACTTATGCCTCAAAAAAGCATGGGCTTATTTTGAAGTGGGAAGAAATTTGAAAACATGCATTAACATGCTCTGCTTTTTCCCATAGCATATGTATGGCTCCCTGCTGATATGATCTATGGGTATCCAAGAAACTTCAGAAATTTTCTACCAACTAATCAGACTTATGGGAGTCATAAGTCTTTCATTTATACTGCTATAATAAATCAGCCTATTAAAAAAAGGGTGGGAAACTTGAGAATATATGCAAAAGGTGGGAGTTGGACAAGTAACAAAGGGTAGTGACTGGTGGGATGAGGAGGTTAAATTACTAGTAAAAGAAAAAAGTGAGGTGCTGGGCATTACTTGCAAGGAGGGAGTGCAAGTGATTGGGAGACGCATAAGAAAAAGTGGCAAGAGGTCAGGAGAAAGGTGCATGGCTGAAAAAGAGAGAGTTCAGGTGAGCGAGTATCAGTAACTTCAAGGAGAATAGGAAAATGTTCTGGAAGGAGCTTAACAGTGTGAGAAAAACAAAAGAGCATATGGGAACATTGGTGTTGGGGGAAATAGAGAATTGGTAACAGGAAGATATAAGGTAAAAAAAGATAGACTGAGCATTCTCGTGGACAAGGGTGACACATGTGGAATATTTTGGACATGGAAGTATGCAAAATCAGTCATGGAAAGTGCTTTGGTGAAAAGTGAAGAAATTGTGAGGGCTTACGTTTGATGAAGTGCGAAAAGAAAATGGAATGGATGTGATTGCAACTGAATTTCTAAAGAAAGGAGGTGGGAGACTAAGTTATTGACTAGTTAGGATTTTCAATGTATTGAGTGGCTATCTAAATTACAGATGTAAAAGTTTGTTGAGAGTAAGTGATACCTTGTGGGGCAAGATTGGGGACTGAGAGGGTGGTTCCTTGCAAAGAGCATCAGATTGAGGAGGAACAAAGTGACACCAGCAGTAGCATAAGATGTGTGGATCAGATGTTCACTTTGAGAATCTGTGTGACAAACACTTTGAGAAATGGAAGGATAAGAAAGCTTATGATGGGGTTGATAAGAGATGATCTACAGGAAGGTTACCAATAGATGGTGTAGGAAGAATGCTATTAGAAGCAGTGAGGAGATTCTATAAAAATTTAAAAGCATGTGTGTGAGTAAGATGAGACAAGATCAACTGGTTTCAGGGGAAGGTGGGTCTATGGCAAGGTTGTGCAATGTCACCATGGCTGTTTAACTGTTCTAATGATGGGAGAGGTGTGGGAGGTGAATGCAAAAAGAGAGAGAGAGAGAGAGAGAGAGGGGGGGGGGGGCTAGGAAGTGAGTCAGCAGTTGTTTGCTGATGACACAAGTGGGTGGTTCAAGTGAGGAACTGCGGAAGCTGGTGTTTAAGTCTGAAAGAGTGTGGGAAAGGAGAAAGTTGAAAGAAAATGTGAATAAGGGCAAGGGTATAAAGTTTTCAGCACTGGAGAGAGAGAGAGAGAGAGATGCTGGAGTGTAAGTTTAAATGGAAAGAACCTGGAGGAAGTGTGGCATTTTTGATATCTGGGAGTAGACATGACGGCAAAAAGTACCATAGAAGCTGAAGTGAGCCATAGGGCACGTGAGGGGGGCAAAAGTCCTAGGCACATTGCAAAATAGGTGAAAAGAGAGGCCACTGTATGTGAGGGCAAAGATGGGTATGTTTGATGGTATAGTACTTCCTACAGTGTAGCATAGACCCTACATGTACGAGAATGGAAGAGGGTGGCTGTGCTGAAAATGAAATGTTTGCTGACTATATGTGATTTGGGGAGAGATGACAGAATAAGAAATGATAGGATGAGAGAGAAGTGTACTATAATGAGAGAGATGATGGGTATGTTGAAATGGTTTGGTCACATGGAGAGGACGAGTGCAGAAATGATGACTAAACGGGTACACATGTTGAAAGTGGCTGGAACTAAGAAAAGGGGCAAACTTATGGAGAGGATGAGTGCAGAAAGGATGACTAAAAGGGTACACATGTTGAAAGTGGATGGAATTAGAAGGGGCAAACTTAAGAGGATGTGGAAAGATGGAGAGAATGATCTTTTGAAAGTCTGGGGCCTGAACGTGAAGAATGTGTGAGGCATTCATGGGATACAGTGAATTGTAGTGATTTGGTATACACAAGGTATCATGCTGTCAATGAGCTGAATCAGGTCAAATGAAACAGTCAGGGAAAACCACAGAAAGGTCTATATGGCCTGGCTGTAAATAGTTGATGTGAATGTGAGCAAATGAAGCCTTTCATTATCTTGTGCTGGTGTTATTTCACTACTATGGTAAACAGTGAGCATGAAACCCTCCCATTCTTGTATTTCAATTTCTCAAAGATGGAACAGAGGAAGGAGTCAAGAAAGGAGTATTCATCCCCCTCAAAGGCTCAGGCTATGGTGTCTGAATGTGTTTGAAAGCAACCAAGATGAGAAGAAGAAAGAAATTGGTAGTATGTTTGAGGAAAGGAACCTGGATGTTCTAGCTCAAAGTGAAACAAAGCTCAAGGAATGTCTTAAGAGTAAAGTTAGGGGTTATTGTGGATGTGAGGGCAAAAGCTGAGGAAGGAATAGCACTTCTGCCAAGAGAGGAGTTGTGGGATTGTGAAAAATTTTGGTTTTTAATCAAAAACGGAACAGACAAGCAAGCACAAGAGCAAGTTCAGAGGAACACTTTCAGTACATGGGGGTGGGTGCCATTAGGATCATAATTGTGGCCAGAGAGTAAACATGAGCCTAAGACTGATGTGGATAAGAATGAAAGTGGATTGCAAGAAGTGGGTGATTATCAGAGGTAATACACCTGGCCATGAGAAGGACAGTGAAAAGAGGCTTGTGTTTGGGGAGTAAACTGTATGAGCATGTCAGTAGTTTTGATAAAGGAGATCAAGTATTAGTGACTGGTGATTTAAATGTGACAATGAGTAATATTCAAAGATGGGAATGAAAATGGTGAACAGCTTGTGGAGTTGTCTGAAAATGACTGGTGATGGGGATATCTGGTTTAAAATGAGACACATAAGTATATGTGGAATAGGAAAGATGCTAGGTATGTTTAAATGGATTATATACTAACTATAAGGAGTGCAAAAGAGATACTCTGGGATATGAATAAGCTGAAAGGGGCAGCTGGTGGGACATTGATGGAAGAGGCAAGGGTGAAGATTTGTGGAAGCTTTTGGAACAGAGGAATCATATTGGTGAGACAAGGGTGTCAAACATAAGAGGGCTTGCAAAAGAGAGTTGTGTGAAGACATACCAAGAGAGATTGAGTGCAAAACAGCAAAAGGAGAGACAAATGAAGTTAAGGAAGTTGTTGAGAAATAGGAGGTATTTGGGGAAGTAATGCTGACACATACAAGAAAAAAGTGTAGCTTGCAGAAGGTGGGAGGTGGGCATGTAAGAAAGGGTAGTAAATGGTAGAATGACAAAGTTTAAGTTTAGAAAGTGGACGGAGATAAAAATAAATAACTGGGGGCTGAAAAAGAGGGCAATGATAGATGGAGTGAGCAAGGATCAGCAAACTTCAGGGAGATTAATGAAACATTTTGGAAAGAGGTTAAGTGTGAGAAAAACAAGAGAACAAATGAGGAAGTGAAGAGCAGATAGATTGAGTACTCAAAGAAGTTTTGCATGTGTTTAATGATAGGGTGACAGATGTGGAACATCTGGGCTAGGGAGACATGCGAAGTGAGTCAGGCAAGTGGTTTGGTGAAAAGATAGAGAGGTAAAAGCCTTCTGTACAATGAAATAAGACAAGGCAACTGGAGTGGAATGTATTGCACTTGAACTTCTTAAAAAAGAGGGTGACTGTGTTCTACATTGGTTAGTTAGGATTTTCAATGTATGTATGGATCATGGTGAGGTGCCTGAGGACTGGTGGAATACATGCATTGTGCCACTGTATAAAGGCATGGGAGACAAAAGTGAGCATTTGAATTACAGAGGTGTATGTTTGCTGGGTGTACCTGTTAAGTTATAAGGGAAAGTGTTGATTGAGAGAATGGTAACTTGCACAGCGCATCAAATTAGGGAGGAACAATGTGGTTTCAAGAGTAAAAGAGTGGATCAAGTGTCAGGTTTGAAGAATTTTGTGTGAAACATATGCAGAGAAATGGAAGGATTTGTATATGGCATTTGTGGATTAGAAGAGAGCATATAATTGGGCTGAATGAGATGCTTTGCAGGTGTTATGAATATATGATGTGGGTGGAAGGTTATCAGAATCAGTAAGGAGTTTTCACCTTTCTTAAAGAGATTATGGAATATGTGTGAGCATGTAGGGAGGAAGGTGAATGGTTCCAGGTGAGGGTGCATCTGTGGTGGGAGTATTTGATGTCTCCATGGCAGTTCAATATGTTTCTGGATGGGATGGTGAGGAAAGCGAATGTGAGGGTTTTGGGAGAAGGGTGGGCCTGCAGTGTGTCAAGGGTATTAGTGATAGGGAGGTGAGTAAGTTGTTGTTTGCTGATGACAAAGCTCTAGTGGCAGATTCAAGTGAGACACCACAAAAATTGGTTCCTCAGTCTGGGAGTGTGTGTGAAAGGAGAAAATTGAAAGTAAATAAAAATACAGGCAAGGATATTAGGTTTAGCAAATGAGAGGCTGGGAGTGGACATGGCAGCAAATGGAACCACAGGAGCTGAAGTAAGTCACAGAATGGGAGAGGGAGCAAAGGTCCTCAGAGCACTGAAAAATGATTGGAAAGATAGGTCGATATCTGGGAGGGTAAAGATGGGCATGTTTGAAGGTAGAGTCCTATGGTGTTTCATGGGTGTGAAGCATGGGCTCTAGGTAAGAATATATGGAAGAGAATGAATATGATGGGAATGAAATCTTTGAGGACAATATATGCAAGAAGGGTTGACAGAGCTTGACAGAGAGAGAAATGATCGGGTAATTAGAAGAGTTTATATGTGTTCCGTCCATCTGTCAATGGACTAAATCAGGATGTTTGAAGCAGTTGGAAGAAGCCATGGAAAGGTTTGTGGGGTCTGGATGTGGTTTCATTCCATTACACATGACAGCCTATATGCAATCCAAACACTTTCAGATATCTTCAACTACTCCTGGCTTCAAAACGAAATCCCTAACATCTAGAAAATTTCCAACATAATACCAATCCTAAAGCAGCCAACTCTCCTTCCTTATCCTCCTACTGCCCTATATCACTTCTATCCTAAGTATTCAAAATCTGTGAAATAAACATGTACAAGAGAAGTGAAGACATCCCACTCTTACTCAATCTGCATGGCTTCAGACCCATACACTTTACTATCCTACCACCACACCCATACATTGAAGTCCCACAATACATCCTAGATGGATTCAACCAACTACAACTGCCTCCTATGCAATATCAGTGGCACTAGACATCAACAAAGCATTTGTTGACACATCCTCACAAAAAAAAATACTTGACACTAACCTCCACAACAACAAAATGTGGTTGGCCAATTTCATAACCAGCTGCCATGCCAAAGTCACTCACAATAGTTTTGCCTCTGTAACACTTAAACTCTATAATAATAATAAAGTTCCCTAAGGAGCATTTTTTTTCCAACTTTCTTCAATCTCTTCCAACAATATCTCCAACTACCTCAGGTAAATTTCAATATAAAGGTCCTTTCATATGCAGACTACCTCTCAATCAAATCACATCATAACATCACATTAACAGTATCAACCGTGCAGCACTACATTACACAAATAGAACAATGGCTCACCTATGTCTTCATCTTTAATGAAGTTTTCAATCACTCTTGTAACACCAGACAAGCATGAATCCACCTCACATCCTCCAAGTACCTTGAATGGACAGTCTCTCCAACTGAGCAAAACACTAACCATTTGAGGCAACACATATGTCACACACATGACATTTACTCCTATTCATTACCAAGAGAGATTGTTTCATGAAACCACAAGAAGCTTTGTACAGAAGAAAGACATGCCACTGAGCTACAACTGGCTATCTTTTTCAAAAGTCCTAAGCAAATTTCTCCACCCTCCTTTGAAACAAATAAATCAGGTATTTCAGGGTGTAACAGAACACCCTCATGTCCCTCCCTCCTCCTTGCTACATTCCAACCCAATTCACTATCATATAAAATTACCACCACCATACATTCTTGTAAGCTTTTGTTAAATATCATTCTATATAGAATACGTTCTGTCTGTTTTTTGGTGGTTCAAAAGTTAATAAGCATTCTTTTCGTATATTTCTTTACCTTTAGTCCTTAATCCTATATTTCCATCAAAACTCATCATACTCAATAATGCATTTCAAATTAACATGAAATTTTCAAGTTATCAACTTGCCTCATCACAAAGCCCTACTTTATCTTTCTATCTTTCTGATGCCAATTCTCTCTAAGAAAGGAAAACCCATTAAGGGGGTAGCTATGGCAAAGGTCTCCTTTTATCCCTGTCCTTGCATGCCTCCCATGCATTCTTCCATCATTTCTCTCCCTCCAGTACTCTTCCAAGCTATTTCCCCATGTCACAGGAGGTCTCTCTCTCATGCCAACCCCTTCAATCGTATCATCATGTACCCTTGTAGTAAACTCCACATCTTCTATTCTTTCCAACTGCCCAAACCACCTTAAAGTATTGCATTTCACCCACTCTACCACTCCACAACTTATTCCCATTGCATTCCCTGCTATACCAAGTTTTTCATAAACCCCTTCACTTCTTTCTTCATTCCTTCTAGTCACACCACATACTCCTCTCAAACAGCTCATTTCCACAGCCATGATTCTTGATCTCTGCGACTCATTCTATGTCCATATTTTGGCTGCATAGGCCAGGGTCAGGAGGACCATTCTGTCCCTTAATCCTCTCTTCACTTCCATACTTACACTAGCTCCTGAACACACAAATTCTCTCACCTCTTCCAGTCTTTCTTCCCATCATATTTAAAACACAGTTTATTAAGCTTTCTTCTTTCACTTTAAAGGGCTATACAATATCTATACATTCACTGTCTTTCACTTCAAACATCATTACCTTACTTGCATTTACTTTTTATAACCTATGCTTACACATATTATAAATCACACTTACAACCTACTGCAACTCCTCTTCTGTCTCAGCAAACAAAAGAGTATAATCCACAAACAAACTTGTCACTAACCACCATAACTCTCCACCACACTCCATTTGTGCACCCTTTTTCACAGGTTTGCTTTCATCTCTCTTATTACTCCATCCATATACATGTTAAAATTTTTTTTTTTTATTATACTTTGTCGCTGTCTCCCGCATTTGCGAGGTAGCGCAAGGAAACAAGACGAAAGAAATGGCCCAACCCCCCCATACACATGTACATACACACGTCCACACACGCAAATATACATACCTACACAGCTTTCCATGGTTTACCCCGGACGCTTCACATGCCTTGATTCAATCCACTGACAGCACGTCAACCCCTGTATACCACATCGCTCCAATTCACTCTATTCCTTGCCCTCCTTTCACCCTCCTGCATGTTCAGGCCCCGATCACACAAAATCCTTTTCACTCCATCTTTCCACCTCCAATTTGGTCTCCCTCTTCTCCTCGTTCCCTCCACCTCCGACACATATATCCTCTTGGTCAATCTTTCCTCACTCATTCTCTCCAGTGCCCAAACCATTTCAAAACACCCTCTTCTGCTCTCTCAACCACGCTCTTTTTATTTCCACACATCTCTCTTACCCTTACGTTACTTACTCGATCAAACCACCTCACACCACACATTGTCCTCAAACATCTCATTTCCAGCACATCCATCCTCCTGCGCACAACTCTATCCATAGCCCACGCCTCGCAACCATACAACATTGTTGGAACTACTATTCCTTCAAACATACCCATTTTTGCTTTCCGGGATAATGTTCTCGACTTCCACACATTTTTCAAGGCTCCCAAAATTTTTGCCCCCTCCCCCACCCTATGATCCACTTCCGCTTCCATGGTTCCATCCGCTGACAGAATCACTCCCAGATATCTAAAACACTTCACTTCCTCCAGTTTTTCTCCATTCAAACTCACCTCCCAATTGACCTGACCCTCAACCCTACTGTACCTAATAACCTTGCTCTTATTCACATTTACTCTTAACTTTCTTCTTCCACACACTTTACCAAACTCCGTCACCAGCTTCTGCAGTTTCTCACATGAATCCGCCACCAGCGCTGTAATATCAGCGAACAACAACTGACTCACTTCCCAAGCTCTCTCATCCCCAACAGACTTCATACTTGCCCCTCTTTCCAAGACTCTTGCATTTACCTCCCTAACAACCCCATCCATAAACAAATTAAACAACCATGGAGACATCACACACCCCTGCCGCAAACCTACATTCACTGAGAACCAATCACTTTCCTCTCTTCCTACACGTACACATGCCTTACATCCTCGATAAAAACTTTTCACTGCTTCTAACAACTTGCCTCCCACACCATATATTCTTAATACCTTCCACAGAGCATCTCTATCAACTCTATCATATGCCTTCTCCAGATCCATAAATGCTACATACAAATCCATTTGCTTTTCTAAGTATTTCTCACATACATTCTTCAAAGCAAACACCTGATCCACACAACCTCTACCACTTCTGAAACCACACTGCTCTTCCCCAATCTGATGCTCTGTACATGCCTTCACCCTCTCAATCAATACCCTCCCATATAATTTACCAGGAATACTCAACAAACTTATACCTCTGTAATTTGAGCACTCACTCTTATCCCCTTTGCCTTTGTACAATGGCACTATGCACGCATTCCGCCAATCCTCAGGCACCTCACCATGAGTCATACATACATTAAATAACCTTACCAACCAGTCAACAATACAGTCACCCCCTTTTTTAATAAATTCCACTGCAATACCATCCAAACCTGCTGCCTTGCCGGCTTTCATCTTCCGCAAAGCTTCTACTACCTCTTCTCTGTTTACCAAATCATTTTCCCTAACCCTCTCACTTTGCACACCACCTCGACCAAAACACCCTATATCTGCCACTCTGTCATCAGACACATTCAACAAACCTTCAAAATACTCATTCCATCTCCTTCTCACATCACCACTACTTGTTATCACCTCCCCATTTACGCCCTTCACTGAAGTTCCCATTTGCTCCCTTGTCTTACGCACCCTATTTACCTCCTTCCAGAACATCTTTTTATTCTCCCTAAAATTTACTGATAGTCTCTCACCCCAACTCTCATTTGCCCTTTTTTTCACCTCTTGCACCTTTCTCTTGACCTCCTGTCTCTTTCTTTTATACTTCTCCCACTCAATTGCATTTTTTCCCTGCAAAAATCGTCCAAATGCCTCTCTCTTCTCTTTCACTAATACTCTTACTTCTTCATCCCACCACTCACTACCCTTTCTAAACAGCCCACCTCCCACTCTTCTCATGCCACAAGCATCTTTTGCGCAATCCATCACTGATTCCCTAAATACATCCCATTCCTCCCCCACTCCCCTTACTTCCATTGTTCTCACCTTTTTCCATTCTGTACACAGTCTCTCCTGATACTTCTTCACACAGGTCTCCTTCCCAAGCTCACTTACTCTCACCACCTTCTTCACCCCAACATTCACTCTTCTTTTCTGAAAACCCATACTAATCTTCACCTTAGCCTCCACAAGATAATGATCAGACATCCCTCCAGTTGCACCTCTCAGCACATTGACATCCAAAAGTCTCTCTTTCGCACGCCTGTCAATTAACACGTAATCCAATAACGCTCTCTGGCCATCTCTCCTACTTACATAAGTATACTTATGTATATCTCGCTTTTTAAACCAGGTATTCCCAATCATCAGTCCTTTTTCAGCACATAAATCTACAAGCTCTTCACCATTTCCATTTACAACACTGAACACCCCATGCATACCCATTATTCCCTCAACTGCCACATTACTCACCTTTGCATTCAAATCACCCATCACTATAACCCGGTCTCGTGCATCAAAACCGCTAACACACTCATTGTTAAATATCACTTGTCTTCTCGTCTGTTTTCTTGCGGTGCATAATAAGCATTCCAAATAATTTCTTACCTTTATCCTTTCAATTTATAACTCCATATCAATCGAGATTAATTAACTTTCATTACAACTTCTCATCACAAAGCCCACAATCTCTATTTTCTGATGATTGCTTAAATCCCATCTATGCTATGGCAGTCTCCTTAATCCCTGACCTTCATGCCCCAGCATTTCCACACCCACTCGTACTCCCGCTTTTACCCCTGTGGAGTTCTTTCACTCATGCCAAAACATCCATGGTTCCTTGTCTAAACTACTACATCTTCTATTTTTCACATCTGCAAACCACCTAATATTGGCTTTCCCCACTCTACCACTTCGAAACTTATTAGCATTCCCGCAACGTATAACCCTTCTTCTTTCATATACATGTTAAAATGCCTTGGTGAAATCAAACATCCATGCCTCACACCTACGTATAAACTGAAACTTTTACTCAACCCCATCCACTCTTACATATGCATCTGTTACTCTACAGAAGGCTTTCACACCATCCAAATCCTTAAGACATTCCATAAAGCATTTCATTCAACTCTGTCATACTTTTTCTCCAGATCCATTAAGCTACATACAAATTCTTACATTTTGCAACTTTTCCGCAATCATTTTCACTATAAAAGTCAGACAGACACATCCCCTAACTTTTCCTAACATACCCTTGCTCCTCACTTATTCTGCACCGAGTCACTTCCATCACTATATTAATCAACACTCTTGCATACACTTTCCCTGGTATACTTAATAGAATTACTCCTCAATAACTGTTACAGATATGGGGGAATAATTGGTAAGGGAGGTAAATGTGAGTCTTGGAGAGAAGGGTGGGTAAACAGTCTGTGGGGGGGTGAGAGGGACTGGGAAGTGAGTTGGTTGTTGCTTGATATGACCCTTGTGGCAGATTTGATTGAGAAACTGCAGAAGTTGGTAACTGAGTTTGGAAGAGTGTGTGAAAGAAGTTAAGAGCGAATGTGAATAAAAGCAAGGTAATTTGGTTTAGCAGGGCTGAAGAAGAGGTTAGTTGTGATATGAGTTTGAGTGGAGAAAAATGGAGGGAGTGAAGTATTTTAGATATCTGGGAGAGGACATGGCAGTGAATGGAACCATGGATGTGGAAGTGAGCCATAGGGTGGGGAAGGGGGTGAAGATCCTGGAATCGCTGAAGAATGTGTGTAAAGAGAAATAATCTGGGAGGGCAAAAATGAACTTGTTTGAAAGAATAGTAGTCCCAACAATATCATATGGATGCAAGATATGGGTTACAGATAAGGCAAGAGGGGGGGGGGGGGGTAGGAAATGAAATGTCAGAGACAATTTGTGGTATCAGGTGGTAAGTAATGAAAGGGTAAGAGAGATGCGTGGAAATAAAAAGAGTGTGGTTGAGAGAGCAGAAGGTATGTTGAAGTGGTTTGGACATATGGACAGAATGAGAGAAAAGGTTGACAAAGAGGACGTATGTGTCAGAAGTGGAAGAAATGAGATCAAGCTGGAGATGGAAGGATGGAGTAAAAGAGATTTTGAGTGAATGGAGTTTGAATATGCAGGAAGGTGAAAGGCATGCACAGGATAGAATCAACTGCAACAATAAGGTACACTGGGATCAACAAGCTGTCTATGGACAGAAACAGAACATGTACAGTGTCTAGGGTAAACCATGGAAAGTTCTATGAGGACTGGTTGTGGATAATGGAAGCTGTGGGTTTGTTTTATTACACATGACAGATCAAGAATGGATGTAAAGGATGTGGCCTTTCTTCATCTGCTCCTAGCACTACCTAGCTAATGTGAGGAACAGTGATCAATTATGAAATAAATTAATCTTTAGCAGCTTTCCTTTTGAGTGAAGGAACAATAACAGCTTTCATCCAATCCTCAGGCAAAACCTTTTGTTTCCAAGCTGAATTACATATCAAAGGCATCCACTCTATCAAACGTTTTCCTCCATGCTTCAACACTGCAGCCATGATCCCACCAACTCCAGGTGCCTTCCTTACCTTAAACCTTATTATTGCCCTTTTTAATTCACATCCAGCTGTAAATCCCTGGACTTGTATCCTTTTCCTTCCACCCTCCATACTTATGCATGTAACAACTGATGCCTTACCTTCTTTCCCCTTCCTTACTTCTCACATTAACACTTCCATTCTAACATGAACCTCTTTCCTTTTTCACACCCTTGCAGTACAATTTCTCACTTTTCCTATACTTTAAACTTAATTTCTAAAATACCCATCTACTCTTTACCTGCTTCTCCCTCAGCTTCTTTACATTCTGCTTACATATCTTACATTCATACTTCCTCCTTTGATTGAACTTCCAGTGGTAAATTCTTCTCAAGTTATCTACCACATGCCTTTTTCATCTATTTTGTAACATTTCTAAATCTCATCCGTCCACCATGCAACCTGTCTATAACTTTAACAGTCTTTCTGTAAACATTTTAAACATCTCATTCATACATGACTTCATCCCTATGTTTACTGCAATTGCATCTTAACTTTTGGATACCCTTCTTTCATACTCCTCCTTCCATTCTTTCTGATTCATTTTCTCTCTCTGCAAAACTTTTACCTCTCCATTCTTCCTTACACCATACTTCCACTTCTTCCTGATCCTCAAACCCACAAGAACTGCAAAGGGGTAAGTCTGTCCAAAGAATTTTATCAGCTTTAGCATCCAGCACAACCTAGTCCCCCACACCATATCTTTCAAGGCCAGAAAAAGAGGTGAAAATGCCACAAATTGACATCAAGTAGTGGTCAGTAGGTCTGATCACTGCCTATGAGCAAGTGGAAATGAACAAATGAGGGTAATGGCTTGTGCCACATCACCATCTTGTATGGTGCTGTATGGCCATTGAAGACTGTGAATAAGCATGTATTTGCCTCAAATGCTTTATTATGGATAAATGGGGCGAGTGGTGAATCCCCATGGATACATCTTATTATGGGGATTCATTGAGAGTTGAATCCCACAATGAAATAATGGTCTTCTGATGCTAATAAGGCTCTCTTTACATAAGGAAATTTGTTTCTCAAATGTCTACTAACAATGAAGAAGTTTACTTACATATACCTCCCTGAAATGCTATATGGAAAGGAGTAGCATAATGGTTTTGGAGAAGGACATGGTGAGTTAATAGTTGATGAAGCCAGCAGGTGAAAGTAAAGTTTAGGGTATCTTAATCATGCTGAATTTTCATTGAAAGAAGTAAAGAATGAACTTGAAAAAAAATATGTGAATCTCTCCTCTGTTCCAATGCACATCTCACAATTTCTATGTTCTCACACTTGCCTCCATTAATTAAGTGAAAAAAACAGTAGTTTCAATGATGTCTACAAAATCAGGTCTTTTATGGTCAGTGCTGAACATACATACCAAATTTACTTTTACAGAGAAGCTATTTGTAAATACTATGCCATAACCTACTTACAAACTACAGTGATAAACCTCCTACCTTCTTTTTCATTACATTCTTCCGAAATCCCATCCTCTTCATCTAACTCTGAAACTACTTCTTCCTCATTGTCTACCACCAGCTCATCCCTTTCTTGTACTTCTTCGTCTGTGTCTGTACACTCTCCCTCCTCTCTGTCTGCTGCATGAACAGCTTTCACTTTGGGTAACCTTTTCTTTTTTCCCTGAAAGCCATAAAAAGCTGTTCCTTTAGATATCAATACCTTCATGTACCTCTTGCATAACTCAAGGATATTCTAAAGACTGTGTGTTGAATAGTGGGTTGCGTGAAACAAATGCTTACACAATCAGGATAAATTTAAGATTTTATACCTTTCTCAAAAAAATAAAACATACTCTTTTCTTTAAATCTTTGCCTCACCCCCATTAGGGAGAAGCATCAAGGAATGAGCCTTCAGATCCTTCTTCTGTTCCTTGTTCTCTTCACACTTTTAAAAGAAATAATAAACAAGGGGAGGATTTCTAGGAAATCCCCTACGGTCTTACTGTCCCTATTAGTTACACTCCACAACACGTATGAGATACATGGAAGCATTCTCTTGCCTTCTGTTGTACACGAGAGAAATGTGGGTCATATTCTTTTTCCTCTGTTCTCAGGGATAATTGTCTGAATATGATTTCCTAAACCAATTAATTCAAACTTCCCCAGCTGGCATTGGTTGACGATGGAAACAATTATGTTTATCATCATTACTTTTTTTTCATACTTGATCACCATTTCCTGTATAGACAGGTAGCACCAGGAACAGAAGAAAAAAGGCCACTTTCGCTTACAACCATTCTTCAGCTGTCACGTGCAATGTACTGAACCACAGCTCCCTATTCACTACCAAGCTCCACAGACCTTTCCATGGTTTCCTCTAGTGGCATCACATGCCCTAGTTCAACTCACTGACAGCATGTCAACCCCTGTATATCACATCATTCCAATTCATTCTATCCCATGCATGCCTTCCACATTCATGCATGTTCAGGTACCAATCACTCAAATCTTTTTCCCTTCATCCTTCCATTTCCAAACTGGTCTCCCACTTCTTGTCCCCTCCACTTCTGACACATACATATTCTTTGTCATCCTCGCCTCTCATTTTTTCCACATGTCCAAACAATTGTCGCTCATACCCTCTTCAGCTCTCTCAACCACACCCTTTTCATTACCACACCTCTCATGTACACTTTTATTTCTTACTCGAATACATTTCATTTCCAACACTTCTACTCTCCTCCCCACACCCTCACCTATTGCTCATGCCTCGTATCCAAACAAAATTGTAATGACTAACATATCCCTGGGGATAGGGGAGAAAGAATACTTCCCACGTATTCCCAACGTGTCGTAGAAGGCGACTAAAAGGGAAGGGAGCAGGGGGCGGGAAATCCTCCCCTCTCATTTTTTTTTTTAATTTTTCCAAAGAAGGAACAGAGAAGGGGCCAGGTGAGGATATTCCCTCAAAGGCCCAGTCCTCTGTTCTTAACGCTACCTCGCTATCGCGGGAAATGGCGAATAGTATGAAAAAAAAAAAAAAAAAAAAAATCTTTAAACATACCCATTTTGACCTCCCAGATAATGACCTCTCCTTCAACACATTCTTCAATGCTCCTAGAACCTTTTCCCCCTCACCTATCCAAGGACTCACTTCAACTTCCAAAATTCCATTTGCTGCCATGCAGCAGTCACAATCATTCTAACTAACCTGTCTCTCTACCCTGCTAAACCCAATAACCCTGTTTTAATTCACAGTTACTTTCAACTTCCTCCTTTCACACACTCTCCCAAAATCAGTCAACAACTTCTGCAGTTTCTCACTTGAATATGCTACCTGTGCTGTGTCATCAGCAAGCAACAACTGACTCACTTCCTAGGTTCCCTCATCCCCTACTGACTGCATACTTGCTCTTCTCTCTGAGACTCTTGCATTTAGCTCCTTAACCACACAATCTGTAACCAGATTAAACAGCAACTCACTCTCCCCTCTTCCTACTCACATACATTCTGAACACACATGATTTCTTGTTGAGAACTGCTTCTAGGAGCTTTCTGCTGACACCATACATTCTTAAAACCTTAAATAAGTTATCTCTGTCAACCTTATCATCATTATCAATAATAGCATCAAATATTTTTTTTTTTCTTTTTGCTTTGTCGCTGTCTCCCGCGTTTGCGAGGTAGCGCAAGGAAACAGACGAAAGAAATGGCCCAACCCACCCCCATACACATGTATATACATATGTCCACACACGCAAATATACATACCTACACAGCTTTCCATGGTTTACCCCAGACGCTTCACATGTCCTGATTCAATCCACTGAAGGCACGTCAACCCAGGTATACCACATCGATCGAATTCACTCTATTCCTTGCCCTCCTTTCACCCTCCTGCATGTTCAGGCCCCGATCACACAAAATCTTTTTCACTCAATCTTTACACCTCCAATTTGGTCTCCCACTTCTCCTCGTTCCCTCCACCTCCGACACATATATCCTCTTGGTCAATCTTTCCTCACTCATTCTCTCCATGTGACCAAACCATTTCAAAACACCCTCTTCTGCTCTCTCAACCACGCTCTTTTTATTTCCACACATCTCTCTTACCATTACGTTACTTACTCGATCAAACCACCTCACACCACACATAGTCCTCAAACATCTCATTTCCAACACATCCATCCTCCTGCGCACAACTCTATCCATAGCCCACGCCTCGCAACCATACAACATTGTTGGAACCACTATTCCTTCAAACATACCCATTTTTGCTTTCCGAGATAATGTTCTCGACTTCCACACATTCTTCAAGGCTCCCAGATTTTCGCCCCCTCCCCCACCCTATGATCCACTTCCGCTTCCATGGTTCCATCCGCTGCCAGATCCACTCCCAGATATCTAAAACACTTTACTTCCTCCAGTTTTTCTCCATTCAAACTTACCTCCCAATTGACTTGACCCTCAACCCTACTGTACCTAATTACCTTGCTCTTATTCACATTTACTCTTAACTTTCTTCTTTCACACACTTTACCAAACTCAGTCACCAGCTTCTGCAGTTTCTCACATGAATCAGCCACCAGCGCTGTATCATCAGCGAAGAACAACTGACTCACTTCCCAAGCTCTCTCATCCCCAAAAGACTTCATACTTGCCCCTCTTTCCAAAACTCTTGCATTCACCTCCCTAACAACCCCATCCATAAACAAATTAAACAACCATGGAGACATCACACACCCCTGCCGCAAACCTACATTCACTGAGAACCAATCACTTTCCTCTCTTCCTACTCGTACACATGCCTTACATCCTCGATAAAAACTTTTCACTGCTTCTAACAACTTGCCTCCCACACCATATATTCTTAGTACCTTCCACAGAGCATCTCTATCAACTCTATCATATGCCTTCTCCACATCCATAAAAGCTACATACAAATCCATTTGCTTTTCTAAGTATTTCTACATACATTCTTCAAAGCAAACACCTGATCCACACATCCTCTACCACTTCTGAAACCACACTGCTCTTCCCTAATCTGATGCTCTGTACATGCCTTCACCCTCTCAATCAATACCCTCCCATATAATTTACCAGGAATACTCAACAAACTTATACCTCTGTAATTTGAGCACTCACTCTTGTCCCCTTTGCCTTTGTGCAATGGCACTATGCACGCATTCCGCCAATCCTCAGGCACCTCACCATGAGTCATACATACAGTAAATAACCTTACCAACCAGTCAATCATACAGTCACCCCCTTTTTTAATAAATTCCACTGCAATACCATCCAAACCTGCTGCCTTGCCGGCTTTCATCTTCCGCAAAGCTTTTACTACCTCTTCTCTGTTTACCAAATCATTTTCCCTAACCCTCTCACTTTGCACACCACCTTGACCAAAACACCCTATATCTGCCACTCTATCATCAAACACATTCAACAAACCTTCAAAATAGTCACTCCATCTCCTTCTCACATCACCACTACTTGTTATCACCTCCCCATTTGTGCCCTTCACTGAAGTTCCCATTTGCTCCCTTGTCTTACGCACTTTATTTACCTCCTTCCAGAACATCTTTTTATTCTCCCTAAAATTTAATGATACTCTCTCACCCCAACTCTCATTTGCCCTCTTTTTCACCTCTTGCACCTTTCTCTTGACCTCCTGTCTCTTTCTTTTATACATCTCCCACTCAATTGCATTTTTTCCCTGCAAAAATCGTCCAAATGCCTCTCTCTTCTCTTTCACTAATAATCTTACTTCTTCATCCCACCACTCACTACCCTTTCTAATCAACCCACCTCCCACTCTTACAAATATCATCATTATGATTATTATCATTACATAACCTCAGGACCTTTTATAGAGGGGCTTCTAGAACTTCAAGACAATCATCAGCAGAAGGGAATGGATGGACTCCATTTGAATCAGTTCTTCAACAAGACTGGCACTGTCATCATGTGACTATAACACACACTTGCAGAAGGTGCCTTCCATCCTTGGTGTGACCAAAAGCAGGTGAAGACCATTAACATCACTCATACAATGTGAAGGGAATACCCATTCTCCCCAAAACACTTCCATTTGAATACGTGTTGTAGAGTGACTAGAACACATTCTCAAATGCTACACTGACCTTTAAAGACCTTTGATTCTCCTTTTCCTTATTATATATTGTTTCCACGACTAATTTTCTAAATCCAGTGTTACTAGACTCTGCTTGCTCAAGGTTACACCATGAATGAAAAGTCACCTCTCTCTTAATGAATCCCCTTCTATGGGTAGTGCAACCTTGGGCTGTTGCAAGCCTTTTGAAAGTTTGTTGTTAATATCAGTATTCTTTTATGGTAACTGGTCCTGTGGTAATAATAAAAAACAAATGTAAAATTTTGTCTATCCTGTTTAACTTCTTAGCCTCTTTCAAGTTTCATGAAACTCATTTTTTCCCCATATTCTATTTCTTGAAGCAAGCAACTAAGAAATGCTTCACTTATAAGTGTCAAATGTACAAGCTGTCATTCATTCATCAATCACTGGAAAAATATTTTTAAGTTTCTGGGTTTTTCAAGCTTAAAAGAGTGATGATAGTCCATATATAAAAAGCTATAGGAACATTCCAAATGCAATGGTGCCAAAAGTCAGACAAGACACGGATGATACTAGTCCTCTAAGCTGCTTCCTTGATTTCATCAATGTAATACTGACAAAAAAAAGTAAATAAAATGCAACTAACCATTATAAGAATTCCTTACAAAATGCTCCTGCTGAGTTGTTGGGTCTTTTACATACAAATATATGGGGATTATCAATAAAAATCAAGTTCTTTTGGCACTGAAGTAATGTCTGAGCAGATTCGTACGCAACATGAATAGTGGCTCCAGTGGCTTCTTTACAAGTGCTACTAAATGTCTAGACCAAAGTTCACCAGAGATGCTTCCAGCTTTGGCTAAAATCATCCTAATATTCCCATGAATCACAAAAGTGTTTAGTTGTGTAAAACTGTACCGAACAATGAATTACAATTCCAGGCCTTACCAGGTCTACCTACTGTTCTAAATGCATCAGAGAGAACTATACTGTTGGTTTTTGTTTTTCCTAATAGTACACAAAAGACCTAACCCTAAGTGCAAGGCATGACACACACAAACGTAATACTGTTAAAACGTTACAATGTCTCAGACATTACACAAATTAACTATCTCCATTTGGCACCATGTGAAAGTAAACCATTAATGGAGCCATTCAAAATGAATGATTAATATAAACCATATTTTGCAATACATATGAAACAAGTACTCCCTGCATGTTGTGGAAGATGACTGAAGGGAGTGGGAGTGAGGGTTGGAAACCCTCCCCTTCTTGTGTTTTAATTTCCAAAAGATGGAACAGAAGAAGCAGCCATGCAGGGAATGCTCATCCTCCTCTTTTTCTGTGGCCACCCATCAGGGATATAGATAGGCAGACTATGGCTGTTTATAATGTTTATGGATGGGATGCAGAGGGAAATCAATGCAAGGGTCTTGGAAACAGGAGCAGGTATGCAGTCTGTTGTGGGTAGGGACATAGGTGAGTTACTGGTTGTCTAGTGATGATACAATGCTGGTGGTATAATCAAGTGAGAAACTGCAGAAACAGGTGTCTAAGTTTGGGAGTGTGTGAAAGGAAAAAGTGTTGAGAGTAAATGCGAGTTATAGTAAATGGCAGTGAAATGAGACAGGTTATTTGGAGTGCAGGATGTACCTCTCTAATCTGGTGCTCTGTGGTCCAGCATCTCCCACAGTCTGGCACATTTTGAATCTGCTGCCATTATTTTGTGGATCTTGCCACCGGCAGTGCTGTTAGCAGTGCTATGGTGCCAAAATCGTTTATAATGCAGCCAAACTAATCAACTGTCCTGTTTATTTCTTATAGCCCCAGAACGAGTGTATAATGCTGATGAATCTGCCCTGTATTGGCATCATATGCCATGAAAAACCCTTGCCCAAGATATTGAGGCATCTCCATCTGGAATTAAGGATTCTAAAGATAGGGTAACAATTCTTGGCTGCAGCAATGCTGTAGGAACACATAAAATCAAGCTGATGGTAACTGGTAAGGGTGTTCACCTGAGGGCCTTTAAAGGGGTCAATTTCTGATTTATGGCATTTTCTGTGGTCCAGCAATGGCAAGGTCCCAAGGCTGCTGGATTAGAGGTACAACCTGTATGAGTTTGAATGGAGAGAATTTGGAGGAAATGGAGTGTTTTAGATACTGGGAGTGGATGTGGCTGCAATTGGACCCATGGGAATACAAATGAGCAATGGGATGGGTGAAGGGACAAAAGTCATGGGTGCACTGAGGAAAGTGCAGATAGAGAGGTCATTATCTTTCAGAGCAAAGATGGGTATGTCTGATGGCACAGTATTCTTGTTAATGATGTATGGAAGCAAGGTGTACACTTCAGACAAAAAGGACAGGACGAATGTATTGGAAATGAAATGTCTGAGGATAATGCCTGGTGCAAGGAGGGTTGAATGAATGAGAAATGACAGGGTGAGAGAGAGGCAATGGTAAGAGAAGTATATACGAGAAAGATGAAGAGGATGTGTGTGCTGAAATCATTTGGACATGTGGAGAATATAACTAAAAGGGTATACATATCAAAATTGGATCGAAGAAGGAAAAAGGGGAAACCAAGGAAGAGATGAAAGGAAGGAGTTAAGAGTGATGCCTTGAAGGGTTGGAGCCTGAACATGCAGGAGGGTGCAAGTCATGCAATGGAGAGAGTGAAATGGAGTGATGTAATTTACAGGCACATATGCTGTTACTGGGCTGAACCAGGGCATGTGAAGAAGTTTTGGAAACCATGGAAATGTTTGACAAGCCTGGTTGTAGATAAAGGGCTCTGGTTTCGGTGCAATATAGATGACAGATAAAGTGGATGCGAGTGACTGAGGCAAGGTATTTGTCTGTTTCTAGCACAACCTCATTAATGTGAGATATGGTGAACACACGAAAAAACAGTATCCTCCCTGGGAGTACATGACTTAAGCACATCAGTATCCATTAACTATGAAGCTTATTTAAACCCTTGTGCTGATTAGTCCTGGTATAGGTTTCTATCATGTGACTATGAAACATAAGCACTGTACTTAGTTCCCCACCAGGAGTCAGCTTGATTACAGCTCATTTGCACAGCAGTGTCTAGCCCTCAATTCAAACGCTTCTTTGGTGCTCATCTAACTTATAGCAAATGACTACACCACATCTGCACATTTTCAATACTAACTATACCTACTTCAGCACATCTCCAGCACTAGCTATGTTCATATTAGCAAATCTCTAGAGCTAGTTACGTCCACAGAAGCTATCACAGTGACCTATCCATAACCCTAAGCTGCTGACAAGCCATTTACAGATATGACAATCATATGCTAAAGTATTTGACAGATTATTAAATCCAACAGTGAGAGCATGACATCTTGCAAGACTTGCTGGTGTAGCTAGAAAGCCCTTGTTTCAAGTACTGTCTTTAGAAGAGTTATAATTCTGTAACTAATATTCATTATGATAGTCCCCAGTGTCAATAAGTAAATGAACTTGAATAGCTACATTTATGGTGAAATCTAGTGCCAACCTCACCTGATATCACATTCTTCTCACCAGCACTACAAACAAGGACCAACAGGAGCATGCCACATGAGTTATCCTGTGACCACTTACCCATCCTGATAACATTCCATTTAGCCCATCCAATCAACATAACTAAAAAACTAACACAAACTACATGAAAACAGACTGGCCAGCCTATGCACTATACACATAAATGAAGCTCCCAAATTTCAGTATAGATTATTTTCCATTCCTTGATCATACCATATCATACCAACAAAATCACTAGCCAAGCCAGCAACATATACGAACCACAAAGCCAGATATAAATATAACACAAATTTCTCTCCAAAAGTTAAAAATCTCATAAAGCACAGAAAACAACCCAAATACAACCAATCACTATCAAAAGAAATAAGAAAACAAATCCAAACTCTAAATAACACCATCAATAACCTAATCACTAAAAGACAAACTGAAAACTGGCATTCCTTCCTCAACACACTGAATCACAGGAGTCAATGCAACCAACTCAGACACACATTACAGATTATCCAATCTTACTGCACCAGTCCCAATTCATTAAGTACTCCTGACCCATGCCAATGAAATCCCTTTTCCCAAAGAACAAACCATCATACTCATGAGACACTACTAAAAAAATCAGCCACAATACAACCACACCCCTAAACAGTAAAGTCATGAAAAATCTACATTACAACCATCCAGATGCAACTACCCACATCCTCCTCTCCCATCGATACAAGCAATGCAATCAAAAATTTGAAGAACTCTTCTGCTGAAGGCCTGACAATATATCAAATTTTCACATAAAACACCATAGCCCAATAGTGATCCAAGCACTTTCAGATATCTTCAACTAACCTAAATCCCTCCAAAGCCCCCCATGTGGACAATCTGTGGTTGTTTGGCATCACCTTCATTCCTGACTCTAAATTTATGTGCTACTGATGAGCAATCATTTTCTTACACTTGTTCACACGTAAGTACTTAACAGTAAAAATATGAAATACTAATAACACAATGAAAAATAACATGTCCTGTTGTTGCTCAAAAAGTCTCGGATTTTGGAGCATTTTGGATTTCAGATCAGGGATGCTCAACCTGTAGTATCTTGTTTCATGGCATAGCATTATTGATGCAAGGTTGAAGTTCATGGCAAGACTGTCTTAAAGCATGGTATTGGGCTAGAATATACGTTCTGATTCAGTGTATTATACAAGTTTAACAATGTCATGAATTCTGATCGTTTAGAGGACTTGCGATTCATAACAGCCTATTCATTGTCTTCACAGCATTCGTGGCCTTCCCATTTCACTGTGGATATCTAGGACTAGATGTACAGTGCTAGGGTCTCTGGTACTCCATGTCAGGCAAAGATGTCCTGAATCTCACAAATCACTTCCTTTGATATGAGGCTGCTTACTCGGAATACTTCTCTGTAATAACTGTAATAGTCCACAAAATAACCAGTACATCAAGAGCATCAAAAAGACAAATGTCAGCCCCTACCTTAGATCAAGGGTGAGGATCAAATCATAACTACGAAGAGGTTCCTTGCCTAGACTTCTTTTCCCCTTAGACAAACAACACATTGGCTAATGAGTGCTTTTAAATCTGTTGACATACTAAGTCAGAGGAGAAGCTCTCTCATATAATGCAGACAACTTTCTACCCCAGTATAATCTCAGTATGCAATGTCCAGCAATTCCATGCATCAAGAGATTGGGACTATTACCCTGTTCCCTCTCAAAAATGCCTCAACTAGAATTTCAACTTTTGCGGGACTAACCTGATAATCAATATGTATAATGGTTGCAAAGCTTCATCCTCTACTGTATGTTTTGGATTTTCCGAGCCTTGTTTTCACTCCATCATACTGATCTGGTACGTCACTGTCTAAAGCATGTTAATTGCTATCAAGTCCTTCAGACAGTCAGATAGGTATGAACAGCTACGAGTATCTGCCAAAAACCATATTCTTTCATTTAAGCTATATCACATGTAAACTGCAGTTTTGGAGAAAAAGAAGCATTCATTACAGTCATGCTGGGGCTGTTTACAAGTTCCTCTTAAAAACTGATTCTAAAGGTGGGCAATCCATCTGTGTGGGGACTGACTTGTGCCCAAACAAAACAAACACTCTCAGACGCATTTGCAAGCTAAGACAATAGAAAGACTCCTTTATCTGTGCACACTGCTGCTCAACACTTGTAAGAGCAAGAGATGCAAGTAAGAACAGCTGACCCTCCTGGATAAGTACAATGCCCAGTCCAGTTTGTCATGTATCACACAGCACAGGAACCTTGTCCTTAATATGACTGCCACTGAGCACTCTACCACACGAAAATGGTATCCATTTCATCAGTTCCCTTAGAGGTTTGGTTATGTCTGCCAGCCTGGGCAAAAACTGAATAAATACTGAATCGTTCTAAAATCATTCTAACTCAGTTGGCGCAGGCATCTCCTTATAGGCTTTAACTTTCTGAATGCAGGTTTAACCCTTCTGGCATTACCATATGACTGGTAAAGGCTCCTTCTCTAAGTGTGAGCTGATTCCCATGCTACATGGAGCTCCTCACAGCTGCATAAAAATTGTAGTATGTCCTCTCAGTCCTGATCACTTTCCCTTCAGTCTTACCACAACTATAAACAGTGAAACTGTCAAATACAGCTTTAACCCCTAGCAAAGCTTATACTAGCTAATGAATATGATGCTGGAAGAAATTCCAAATAGCATCCACAGTCATCTGTCTCTGCAGAAGGGGGTATTAAATGCAGTCAAGTAGGAGCACTGATCTTCTAGTTGTAAGTGCCAAAAACCCTGCTTCATGTGAGATCCTCAGATCTAGACAAATCCACATCTTTACATTTTTACTAGTGATGACACCTAGTATGTTGGCACTTCAGCTGCAGAAATGATTACCAGCTCTTCCAAGTGATCTAGCTCCTTTTGCAGTTGATAATGTATAACTGCTGATAGTTGGCAGGGGAACATGTACTGAGGGCAATGATTCACCTACCTGAACATATGACATAGTCAACTTTCCTGCTGATCAGTAAAACACCTGTGGACTCTGTTGCAGCAGTGCATCTGTCCTGTCTCCTACACTTTTCCTCCTTTTCATTAATTTCCCTTCTTCCACAAATACATAACAAAATGCACTCATACACTGATGACTCAACACAGCATTCTTCCTGATCCTTTAATTCTGCTCCTTTTCTCACCTGATCTGCATTTCATCTAAACAACTTCCTCAATAAACTCAGACTAGGACAGGATATGTTAGTGGGGTACATGAAATCTGGTTAAGTTTAAAGCCTCCATTATCCCAGTTTCTATCCATCTGTCCATCAAAAATTCCTCACAACCTTCCTCTCTCATTCTGTATTCCAACTCTCACCTCAATCAATATGCTAGGTATTGATGTAACATCCACTCTATCTTGAAATCCCCACATTATAGAAATAGCTATGTCTGTCTCTAAGAAACTGAGAGTCCTGTTTGAATGTTGAAATTCCTTTTTTTCAAACAGTTCTTCCATTTATATAAAGGAATGATCGATCCTTATATGGAGTACTACTCTCACACCTGGGGTGGTTCTAGCTCTGCATCCTTACTTGACAGAAATGAGTCAAAAATGGTCTGATATAAACTCTCCCAAGCTAACTTCAAAACTTGACCTGCTTTGCCTTATGCTGCATTGTTGGTTAACTTTCCCTCTTCTATAGGTATTGCTTTGGTTTTCGCTCCCAAGAGCTACCTGCATGTGTGGCCCCAACACTAGTTGGATCACACAATACTTGGTACGATGCTACATCACATGATTACTGTGGCCATTGGCAACTAAGAGTGGGCTGTTTTGATTATTGTTTCTTTCCCTACACCTCAAAGCTTTGGAACTCTCTATCCTCTCATATCTTTGCCAACCACTATATCATTGCACATTTCAAAAGACAGGTTTTTCACTTCCTCTAAAATTAACAACAAACCTAATGACACCTGCTTTGTAACCTAAGACTGAATGATACTGTTTACCCCTGATAAGTTTACAATCTAGGTGCACTCAATCCAGATGTACTCAACAAACTTATGCCTCTGTAGTTCGAAGTCACCATTATTCCCTTTGCCTTTAAACAGTGGTACTATACTTGCTTTCCTCCAATCCTCAGGCACTTCACATTATCTGTAAATACAGTGAATATGCTTACCAACCAATCAACGTCAATGTAACCCCCCTTCTTGCTAAATTCAACTGCAATACCATCCAACCATGCCACTTTGCCACATTTCATATTCTGCAAGGCTTTTACCACCTCTTCTCTCTTCACCAAACCACTCTCCATGACTCTCTCACTTTGCATACCACCCTGACCAAAACACCCAACATCTGCCACTCTACATCAAACACATTCAACAATCCTTTAAAATACTCACTCCATCTACTGTTATCAACTCCCCTTTTGCCCCCTTCACCAATGTTCCCATTTGTTCTCTTGTCTTTCACACATTACTTAGCCCCTTCCAAAACATCCTTTTATTTTCCCAAAAGTTTAATGATACTCTCTCACTCCAACTCTTATTTGCCCTCTTTTTCAACCCCTGCACCTTCCTCTTGAGCTTCTGCTGCTTTCTCTTATACATCTCCCAATCATTTGCACTCATTCCTTGTAAATATTACCCAATCACCTCTGTTTTCTCTTTCATTAGAAATTTTACTTCATCATCCCACCATTCACTACCCTTTCTAGTCTGCCCACCTTTTGCATACCACATTTATCTCTTGCACATGCCATCACTGCTTCCCTAAATATCTCTCATTTCTCACCCCTCACCTTCATTTGCTCTCACCTTTTGCTATTCTACACTCAATCTCTCCTAGTATTTCTTCACATAAGTGTCCTTTCCAAGCTCACTTACTCTAACCACTCTCTTCTCCCCAACAGTGTCACCTCTTTTTCGAAAACCTCTACAAATCTTCACGCTTGCCTCCACAAGATAGTGATCATACATCCCACCAGCTGCCTCTCTCAGCCAATTTACATCATAGAGTTTCTCTTTTACATGCCTGTCAATCAATATGTAATCTAATAATGTCCTCTGACCATCTCCCCAATTCACATACATATACTTGTGTATATCTCTGTTTTTAAACCATGTATTCCCAATCACCAGTCTCTTTTCAGCATGCAAGTCCACACACTCTTCACCATTTCCATTCATAAGACTGAATACCCCATGTGCACCAATCATACCCTCAAATGCCACATTACTTACCCTTGCATTTAAATCTCTCATCACTTATATCCAATCTCGTGCACCACTGCTGCTTACACACTCACTCAGCTGTTCGTTTAACACTTGCCTCTCATAATCTTTCTCCTCATGGCCTGGTTCATAAGCACCAATAATCACTCACCTCTTGCCATCCACTTCCAGATTTACCCACAACAATCTAGAATTTACTTCCTTACACTCTATCACACACTCCTAAAGCTCCTGCTGCTTCAGAAGTAGTGCTACTACTCCTTTAGCTCTCGTCCTCTCACCAACCCCTGACTTTACTCCCAAGACGTTTTCAAACCACTCTTCCCCTATACCCTTGTGCTTTGTTTCACTCAGGGCCAGAACATCTAGGTTTCTTTCCTTAAACACACTACCTATCTCTCATCTCTTCTCATCTTGGTTACATACATACACATTCAGACATCTCAATCTGAGCCTCTGAGGAGGATGAGCATTACCCACTTGACTCGTTCTTTCGTTTACTCTTTTAGTTACATAAAAAATAAAAATTTCATTTCCCTTTAGCAAGCTGCACTTTAATACACTAACTTACTGCAGTTGTTCACTTCACATTGTTATCCACTTTCTTTCTTACAAATTGAGTGTCCTCATAAGGAAACAGATAAAAGAAAGAATTTTTTTTTAAAAATTATTTACGTTAGCAACATTCCTTTACTTGATTTGAATCTGGGAAGCTTCTACTCCCAAACTTCATTTACAGCAAAAAACTCTGGCACTCCTGAAGAGAATATCTAATTCATATACCACTCAAGGGCTCCTTGAGGATGTGTGGATCAGGTGTTTGCTTTGAAGAATGTATGTGAGAAATACTTAGAAAAGCAAATGAATTTGTATGTAGTATTTATGGATCTGGAGAAGGCATATGATAGAGTTGATAGAGATGCTCTGTGGAAGGTATTAAGAATATAAGGTGTGGGAGGCAAGTTGTTAGAAGCAGTGAAAAGTTTTTATCGAGGATGTAAGGCATGTGCACGTGTAGGAAGAGAGGAAAGTGACTGGTTCTCAGTGAATGTAGGTTTGAGGCAGGGGTGTGTGATGTCTCCATGGTTGTTTAATTTGTTTATGGATGGGGTTGTTAGGGAGGTGAATGCAAGAGTTTTGGAAAGAGGGGCAAGTATGAAGTCTGTTGGGGATGAGAGAGCTTGGGAAGTGAGTCAGTTGTTGTTCGCTGATGATACAGCGCTGGTGGCTGATTCATGTGAGAAACTGCAGAAGCTGGTGACTGAGTTTGGTAAAGCGTGTGAAAGAAGAAAGTTAAGAGTAAATGTGAATAAGAGCAAGGTTATTAGGTACAGTAGGGGTGAGGGTCAAGTCAATTGGGAGGTAAGTTTGAATGGAGAAAAACTGGAGGAAGTAAAGTGTTCTAGATATCTGGGAGTGGATCTGGCAGCGGATGGAACCATGGAAGTGGAAGTGAATCATAGGGTGGGGGAGGGGGTGAAAATCCTGGGAGCCTTGAAGAATGTGTGGAAGTTGAGAACATTATCTCGGAAACAAAATGGGTATGTTTGAAGGAATAGTGGTTCCAACAATGTTGTATGGTTGCGAGGCGTGGGCTATGGATAGAGTTGTGTGCAGGAGGGTGGATGTGCTGGAAATGAGATGTTTGAGGACAATGTGTGGTGTGAGGTGGTTTGATCGAGTAAGTAATGTAAGGGTAAGAGAGATGTGTGGAAATAAAAAGAGCGTGGTTGAGAGAGCAGAGGAGGGTGTTTTGAAATGGTTTGGGCACTTGGAGAGAATGAGTGAGGAAAGATTGACCAAGAGGATATATGTGTTGGAGGTGGAGGGAAAGAGGAGAAGTGGGAGACCAAATTGGAGGTGGAAAGATGGAGTGAAAAAGATTTTGTGTGATTGGGGCCTGAACATGCGGGAGGGTGAAAGGAGGGCAAGGAATAGAGTGAATTGGATCGATGTGGTATACCGGGGTTGACGTGCTGTCAGTGGATTGAATCAGGGCATGTGAAGCGTCTGGGGTAAACCATGGAAAGTTGTGTGGGGCCTGGATGTGGAAAGGGAGCTGTGGTTTTGGGCATTATTGCGTGGCAGC
Organism: Panulirus ornatus; assembly: GCF_036320965.1. Lineage (NCBI taxonomy): Eukaryota > Metazoa > Arthropoda > Malacostraca > Decapoda > Palinuridae > Panulirus > Panulirus ornatus. The sequence continues at coordinate 4,823,845 of NC_092245.1, read as the reverse complement.
TAGAGACTGAGTGTGAACGAATGGTTCCTTTGTTGTCTTTTCCTAGTGCTACCTCGCACACATGAGATGGGAGGGGGATGGGATTCCATGTGTGGCGAGGTGGCGATGGGAGTGAATGGGGGCAGACAGTGTGAATTGTGTGCATGGGTATATATGTATGTGTCTGTGTATGTATATATATGTGTACATTGAGATGTCACATATATCCTCTTGGTCAATCTTTCCTCACTCATCCTCTCCATGTGCCCAAACCACTTCAAAACACCCTCTTCTGCTCTCTCAACCACGCTCTTTTTATTTCCACACATCTCTCTTACCCTTACGTTACTCACTCGATCAAACCACCTCACACCACACATTGTCCTCAAACATCTCATTTCCAGCACATCCATCCTCCTGCGCACAACTCTATCCATAGCCCACGCCTCGCAACCATACAACATTGTTGGAACCACTATTCCTTCAAACATACCCATTTTTGCTTTCCGAGATAATGTTCTCGACTTCCACACATTCTTCAAGGCCCCCAGGATTTTCGTCCCCTCCCCCACCCTATGATCCACTTCCGCTTCCATGGTTCCATCCGCTGCCAGATCCACTCCCAGATATCTAAAACACTTCACTTCCTCCAGTTTTTCTCCATTCAAACTCACCTCCCAATTGACTTGACCCTCAACCCTACTGTACCTAATAACCTTGCTCTTATTCACATTTACTCTTAACTTTCTCCTTCCACACACTTTTCTAAACTCAGTCACCAGCTTCTGCAGTTTCTCACATGAATCAGCCACCAGCGCTGTATCATCAGCGAACAACAACTGACTCACTTCCCAAGCTCTCTCATCCCCAACAGACTTCATACTTGCCCCTCTTTCCAAAACTCTTGCATTTACCTCCCTAACAACCCCATCCATAAACAAATCAAACAACCATGGAGACATCACACACCCCTGCCGCAAACCTACATTCACTGAGAACCAATCACTTTCCTCTCTTCCTACACGTACACATGCCTTACATCCTCGATAAAAACTTTTCACTGCTTCTAACAACTTTCCTCCCACACCATATATTCTTAATACCTTCCACAGAGCATCTCTATCAACTCTATCATATGCCTTCTCCAGATCCATAAATGCTACATACAAATCCATTTGCTTTTCTAAGTATTTCTCACATACATTCTTCAAAGCAAACACCTGATCCACACATCCTCTACCACTTCTGAAACCACACTGCTCTTCCCCAATCTGATGCTCTGTACATGCCTTCACCCTCTCAATCAATACCCTCCCATATAATTTACCAGGAATACTCAACAAACTTATACCTCTGTAATTTGAGCACTCACTCTTATCCCCTTTGCCTTTGTACAATGGCACTATGCACGCATTCCGCCAATCCTCAGGCACCTCACCATGAGTCATACATACATTAAATAACCTTACCAACCACTCAACAATACAGTCACCCCCTTTTTTAATAAATTCCACTGCAATACCATCCAAACCTGCTGCCTTGCCGGCTTTCATCTTCCGCAAAGCTTTCACTACCTCTTCTCTGTTTACCAAATCATTTTCCCTAACCCTCTCACTTTGCACACCACCTCGACCAAAACACCCTATATCTGCCACTCTATCATCAAACACATTCAACAAACCTTCAAAATACTCACTCCATCTCCTTCTCACATCACCACTACTTGTTATCACCTCCCCATTTGCGCCCTTCACTGAAGTTCCCATTTGCTCCCTTGTCTTACGCACTTTATTTACCTCCTTCCAGAACATCTTTTTATTCTCCCTAAAATTTAATGATACTCTCTCACCCCAACTCTCATTTGCCCTTTTTTTCACCTCTTGCACCTTTCTCTTGACCTCCTGTCTCTTTCTTTTATACATCTCCCACTCAATTGCATCTTTTCCCTGCAAAAATCGTCCAAATGCCTCTCTCTTCTCTTTCACTAATACTCTTACTTCTTCATCCCACCACTCACTACCCTTTCTAATCAACCCACCTCCCACTCTTCTCATGCCACAAGCATCTTTTGCGCAATCCATCACTGATTCCCTAAATACATCCCATTCCTCCCCCACTCCCCTTACTTCCATTGTTCTCACCTTTTTCCATTCTGTACTCAGTCTCTCCTGGTACTTCCTCACACAGATCTCCTTCTCAAGCTCACTTACTCTCACCACCCTCTTCACCCCAACATACCTATACATTGAGATGTATAGGTATGTATATTTGCGTGTGTGGATGTGTGTGTGTGTATACATTGTGTATGGGGGTGGGTTGGGCAATTTCTTTTGTCTGTTTCCTTGCGCTACCTCGCAAACGCGGGAGACGGCGACAAAGCAAAATAAAAATATAAAATATTTATAATACTTAATCCTCTTCTCCCGTGTTAGAGGTAGCACAAGGAAACAGACAAAAGAATGGCCCAAACACACCCACATACACATGTATGTACATAAACACCCACACATGCACATATACATACCTATACATTTCAATGTATACATACATATACATGCACAGACATATACATATATAAACATGCACATATTCCTACTTGCTGCTTTCATCCATTCCCGTAGCCACCCCGCCACACATGAAATTGCACCTCCTCCCTCCCACTAGAAAAAGACAAAACAGGCCACATTCGTTCACACTCAGTTTCTAGCTGTCATGTGTAATGCACCGAAACTACAGCTCCCTTTCCACATCCAGGCCCCACAAAACTTTCCATGGTTTACCCAAGATGCTTCACATGCCCTTGTTCAATCCATTGACAGCACGCTGACCCCGGTATACCACATCATTCCAATTCACTCTATTCCTTGCACACTTTTCACCCTCCTGTATGTTCAGGCCCTGATCGCTCAAAATCTTTTTCATTCCATTCTTCCACCTCCAATTTGGTCTCCCACTTCTCGTTCCCTCTACCTCTAACACATATCCTCTTTCTCAATCTTTCCCAACTCTCTCTCTCCATGTGACCAAACCATTTCATATTCTACTCCTCCTATTAATTGTACATATTAAGCTTCATGAGCTACAGATCCTCCAAGTATAGAAAGAAACAGTGATCATTGTTTGGAACTCTTCATACAACTACTGGGTTTGAATGTGATAAAAACCTGGGAGTTGACATCAACCATGAACAGTCACTAGAATCCCACATTATGAGAATAGTTAAGGAGACAAACTGTTCACTAGAAGAGCTTTGAAAGATATGGATCAACAATAATTTAGCAAGCAGTTCATACCCTACAGAGCCCAAAACTATCATATGCTTGACAAGTTTTGTCATCATTTGTATATATATTATTATATTTATATATTTACCTCCTTCCAGAACATCTTTTTATTCTCCCTAAAATTTAATGATACTCTCTCACCCCAACTCTCATCTGCCCTCTTTTTCACCTCTTGCACCTTTCTCTTGACCTCCTGTCTCTTTCTTTTATATATCTCCCACTCAATTGCATTTTTCCCTGCAAAAATCGTCCATATGCCTCTCTCTTCTCTTTCACTAATAATCTTACTTCTTCATCCCACCACTCACTACCCTTTCTAATCAACCCACCTCCCACTCTTCTCATGCCACAAGCATCTTTTGTGCAATCCATCACTGATTCCCTAAATACATCCCATTCCTCCCCCACTCCCCTTACTTCCATTGTTCTCACCTTTTTCCATTCTGTACTCAGTCTCTCCTGGTACTTCCTCACACAAGTCTCCTTCCCAAGCTCACTTACTCTCACCATCCTCTTCACCCCAACATTCAAGTGCGTAAGACAAGGGAGCAAATGGGAACTTCAATGAAGTGCACTAATGGGGAGGTGATAACAAGTAGTGGTGATGTGAGAAGGAGATGGAGTGACTATTTTGAAGGTTTGTTGAATGTGTTTGAGGATAGAGTGGCAGACATAGGGTGTTTTGGTCGAGGTGGTGTGCAAAGTGAGAGGGTTAGGGAAAATGATTTGGTAAACAGAGAAGAGGTAGTAAAAGCTTTGTGGAAGATGAAAGCCGGCAAGGCAGCAGGTTTGGATGGTATTGCAGTGGAATTTATCAAAAAAGGGGGTGACTGTATTATTGACTGGTTGGTAAGGTTATTTAATGTATGTATGATTCATGGTGAGGTGCCTGAGGATTGGCGGAATGCGTGCATAGTGCCATTGTACAAAGGCAAAGGGGATAAGAGTGCATGCTCAAATTACAGAGGTATAAGTTTGTTGAGTATTCCTGGTAAATTATATGGGAGGGTATTGATTGAGAGGGTAAAGGCATGTACAGAGCATCAGATTGGGGAAGAGCAGTGTGGTTTCAGAAGTGGTAGAGGATGTGTGGATCAGGTGTTTGCTTTGAAGAATGTATGTGAGAAATACTTAGAAAAGCAAATGGATTTGTATGTAGCATTTATGGATCTGGAGAAGGCATATGATAGAGTTGATAGAGATGCTCTGTGGAAGGTATTAAGAATATATGGTGTGGGAGGCAAGTTGTTAGAAGCAGTGAAAAGTTTTTATCGAGGATGTAAGGCATGTGTACGTGTAGGAAGAGAGGAAAGTGATTGGTTCTCAGTGAATGTAGGTTTGCGGCAGGGGTGTGTGATGTCTCCATGGTTGTTTAATTTGTTTATGAATGGGGTTGTTAGGGAGGTGAATGCAAGAGTTTTGGAAAGAGGGGCAAGTATGAAGTCTGTTGGGGATGAGAGAGCTTGGGAAGCGAGTCAGTTGTTGTTCGCTAATGATACAGCGCTGGTGGCTGATTCATGTGAGAAACTGCAGAAGCTGATGACTGAGTTTGGTAAAGTGTGTGAAAGAAGAAAGTTAAGAGTAAATGTGAATAAGAGCAAGGTTATTAGGTACAGTAGGGTTGAGGGTCAAGTCAATTGGGAGGTAAGTTTGAATGGAGAAAAACTGGAGGAAGTAAAGTGTCTTAGATATCTGGGAGTGGATCTGGCAGTGGATGCAACCATGGAAGCGGAAGTGGATCATAGGGTGAGGGAGGGGGCGAAAATTGTGGGAGCCTTGAAGAATGTGTGGAAGTCGAGAACATTATCTCAGAAAGCAAAAATGGGTATGTTTGAAGGAATAGTGGTTCCAACAATGTTGTATGGTTGCGAGGCGTGGACTATGGATAGAGTTGTGCGCAGGAGGATGGATGTGCTGGAAATGAGATGTTTGAGGACAATGTGTGGTGTGAGGTGGTTTGATCGAGTAAGTAACGTAATGGTAAGAGAGATGTGTGGAAATAAAAAGAGCGTGGTTTAGAGAGCAGAAGAGGGTGTTTTGAAATGGTTTGGGCACATGGAGAGAATGAGTGAGGAAAGATTGACCAAGAGGATATATGTGTCGGAGATGGAGGGAACGAGGAGAAGTGGGAGACAAAATTGGAGGTGGAAAGATGGAGTGAAAAAGATTTTGTGTGATCGGGGCCTGAACATGCAGGAGGGTGAAAGGAGGGCAAGGAATAGAGTGAATTGGAGTGATGTGGTATACCGGGGTTGACATGCTGTCAGTGGATTGAATCAGGGCATGTGAAGCGTCTGGGGTAAACCATGGAAAGCTGTGTAGGTATGTATATTTGCGTGTGTGGATGTATGTATATACATGTGTATGGGGGTAGGTTGGGCCATTTCTTTCGTCTGTTTCCTTGCGCTACCTCGCAAACGCGGGAGACAGCGACAAAGCAAAAAAAAAAAAAAAAAAAAAAAAAAAAATTATATATTTTGCTTTGTCGCTGTCTCCCGTGTTAGCGAGGTAGCGCAAGGAAACAGACGAAAGAATGGCCCAACCCACCCACATACACATGTATATACATACACGTCCACACACGCAAATATACATACCTATACATCTTAATGTACACATATATATACACACACAGACATATACATATATACACATGTACATAATTCATACTGTCTGCCTTTATTTATTCCAATCGCCATCCCGCCACACATGGAATAACAACCCCCTCCCCCCCTCATGTGTGCGAGGGACCGCTAGGAAAGGACAACAAAGGCCCCATTCATTCACACTCAGTCTCTAGCTTTCATGTAATAATGCACCGAAACCATAGCTCCCTTTCCACATCCAGGCCCCAAACAACTTTCCATGGTTTACCCCAGACGCTTCACATGCCCTGGTTCAATCCATTGACAGCACAACGACCCCGGTATACCAAATCGTTCCAATTCACTCTATTCCTTGCACGCCTTTCACCCTCCTGCATGTTCAGGCCCCGATCACTCAAAATCTTTTTCACTACATCTTTCCACCTCCAATTTGGTCTCCCACTTCTCCTCGTTCCCTCCACCTCTGACACATATATATTCTTGGTCAATCTTTCCTCACTCATTCTCTCCATGTAACCAAACCATTTCTAAACACCCTCTTCTGCTCTCTCAACCACACTCTTTTTATTACCACACATCTCTCTTACCCTTACATTACTTACTCGATCAAACCACCTCACACCACATATTGTCCTCAAACATCTCATTTCCAGCACATCCACCCTCCTGCGCACAACTCTATCCATAGCCCATGCCTCGCAACCATACAACACTGTTGGAACCACTATTCCTTCAAACATACCCATTTTTGCTTTCCGAGATAATGTTCTCGACTTCCAAACATTCTTCAAGGCTCCCAGAATTTTTGCCCCCTTCCCCACCCTATGATTCACTTCCATTTCCATGGTTCCATCCGCTGCCAGATCCACTCCCAGATATCTAAAACACTTCACTTCCTCCAGTTTTTCTCCATTCAAACTTACCTCCCAATTTACTTGACCCTCAACCCTATTCTACCTGATAACCTTGCTCTTATTCACATTTACTCTTAACTTTCTTCTTTCACACACTTTACCAAACTCAGTCACCAGCTTCTGCAGTTTCTCACATGAATCAGCCACCAGCGCTGTATCATCAGCGAACAACAACTGACTCACTTCCCAAGCTCTCTCATCCACAACAGAATGCATACTTGCCCTTCTTTCCAAAACTCTTGCATTCACTTCCCTAGCAACCCCATCCATAAACAAATTAAACACCCAAGGAGACATCACACACCCCTGCCGCAAACCTACATTCACCGAGAACCAATCACTTTCCTCTCTTCCTACACGTACACATGCCTTACATCCTCGATAAAAACTTTTCACTGCTTCTAACAACTTGCCTCCCACAACATATATTCTTAATACCTTCCACAGAGCATCTCTATCAACTCTATCATATGCCTTCTCCAGATCCATAAATGCTACATACAAATCCATTTGCTTTTCTAAGTATTTCTCACATACATTCTTCAAAGCAAACACCTGATCCACACATCCTCTACCACTTCTGAAACCACACTGCTCTTCCCCAATCTGATGCTCTGTACATGCCTTTACCCTCTCAATCAATACCCTCCCATATGATTTCCAAGGAATACTCAACAGACTTATACCTCTGTAATTTGAGCACTCACTTTTATCCCCTTTGCCTTTGTACAATGGCACTACGCAAGCATTCCGCCAATCCTCAGGCACCTCACCATGAATCATACATACATTAAATAACCTTACTAACCAGTCAACAATACAGTCACCCCTTTTTTAATAAATTCCACTGCAATACCATCCAAACCTGCTGCCTTGCTGGCTTTCATCTTCCGTAAAGCTTTTACTACCTCTTCTCTATTTACCAAATCATTTTCCCTAACCCTCTCACTTTGCACACCACCTCGACTAAAACACCCTATATCTGCCACTCTATCATCAAACACATTCAACAAACCTTCAAAATACTCACTCCATCTCCTTCTCACATCACTACTACTTGTTATCACCTCCCCATTAGCCCCCTTCACTGAAGTTCCCATTTGCTCCCTTGTCTTACGCACTTTATTTACCTCCTTCGAAAACATCTTTTTATTCTCCCTAAAATTTAATGATACTCGCTCACCCCAACTCTCATCTGCCCTCTTTTTCACCTCTTGCACCTTTCTCTTGACCTCCTGCCTCTTTCTCTTGACCTCCTGCCTCTTTCTTTTATACATCTCCCAGTCATTTGCATTATTTCCCTGTAAAAATTGTCCATGTGCCTCTCTCTTCTCTTTCACTAATAATCTTACTTCTTCATCCCAACACTCACTACCCTTTCTAATCAACCCACCTCCCACACTTCTCATGCCACAAGCATCTTCTGCGCAAGCCATCACTGCTTCCCTAAATACATCCCATTCCTCCCCCACTCCCCTTACCTCCTTTGTTCTCACCTTTTTCCATTCTGTACTCAGTCTCTCCTGGTACTTCCTAACACAAGTCTCCTTCCCAAGCTCACTTACTCTCACCACTCTCTTCAGCCCAACATTCTCTCTTCTTTTCTGAAAACCCCCACAAATCTTCACCTTTGCCTCCAAATGATAATGATCAGACATCCCTCCAGTTGCACCTCTCAGCACATTAACATCCAAAAGTCTCTCTTTCGCACGCCTATCAATTAACACGTAATCCAATAACACTCTCTGGCCATCTCTCTTACTTACATACGTATACTTATGTATACCTCACTTTTTAAACCAGGTATTCCCAATCACCAGTCCTTTTTCAGGCACATAAATCTACAAGCTCTTCACCATTTCCATTTACAACACTGAACATCCCATGTATACCAATTATTCCCTCAACTGCCACATTACTCACCTTTGCATTCAAATCACCCATCACTATAACCCGGTCTTGTGCATCAAAACCACTAACACACTCATTCAGCTGCTCCCAAAACACTTGCCTCTCATGATCTTTCTTCTCATGCCCAGTGCATATGCACCAATAATCACCCATCTCTCTCCATCAACTTTCAGTTTTACCCATATCTATCTAGAATTTACTTTCTTACACTCTATCACATACTCCCATAACTCCTGTTTCAGGAGTAGTGCTACTCCTTCCCTTGCTCTTGTCCTCTCACTAACCCTTGACTTTACATCCAAGCCATTCCCAAACCACTCTTCCCCTTTACCCTTGAGCTTCGTTTCACTCAGAGCCAAAACATCCAGGTTCCTTTCCTCAAACATACTACCTATCTCTCCTTTTTTCTCATCTTGGTTACATCCACACGCATTTAGACACCCCAATCTGAGCCTTCGAGGAGGATGAGTACTCCCCGTGTGACTCCTTCTATTTCCCCTTTTAGAAAGTTAAAATACAAGGAGGGGAGGGTTTCTGGCCCCTTGCTCCCGTCCCCTTTAGTCGACAAGTGAGGAATGCGTGGGAAGTATTCTTTTTCCCCTATCCCTGGGGATAGGGGAGGGAGAAGCAAAAAAAGCAAAAAAAGTTAAGAGAGAAGGTTCAAAGGATGGCAACAATGATGGTACCAGAATTAAGAAAGCTGAGTTACAAGAAAAGGCTTGGGGCTTTAACTTTGCCCACCTTGGAAGAGAGAAAAGTAAGATGCAATTTGATTTCTATCTTTAAATTCTTAAAACAGATCAGTGATATAAACAAAGAACAGTTCTTTGAGAGATGTTGGGATAGAGCAATGGTATTCATTGCATGGCTTGCAACCACTCAATTTGCAGCTCTCAGAAAATTAATAATAATGACAGAGATAGATAATTAATAACAACAATAGATATAGGGTGTTTTGGTCGAGGTGGTGTGCAAAGTGAGAGGGTCAGGGAGAATGGTTTGGTGAACAGAGAAGAGGTAGTAAGAGCTTTGCAGAAGATGAAAGCTGGCAAGGTGGCGGGTTTGGATGGTATTGCAGTGGAGTTAATCAAAAAAGGGGGTGACTGTGTTATTGATTGGTTGGTAAGGATATTCAATGTATGTATGGATCATGGTGAGGTGCCTGAGGACTGGCAGAATGGACGCATAGTGCTACTGTACAAAGGCAAGGGGGATAAAGTATTGAGTATTCCTGAGAAATTATATGGGAGGGTATTGATCGAGAGGGTAAAGGCATGTACAGAGCATCAGATTGGGGAAGACCAGTGTGGTTTCAGAAGTGGGAAAGGATGTGTGGATCAGGTGTCCACTTTGAAGAATGTGTGCGAGAAATACTATTGTTTGTTTGAACATAGGCAACAGATATTTGAGACAAGGTAACATAAATGAAAGTAATGACTAAAACTGTTGCTGTTTGTGAAAGCTAGCTGTGGTGGGATAGTTTGACTTGAAACCAAAGTACAGTCAAGTAATGTTTGTTACAATGGATAGATCTGTGGTCAAGAAAAAGCATACTACTGATAAGCAGTCATCCCAGACCCACATAGAAAATTTCAAGAAATGTTGACAGAGGAATTTCTCTTCATGCCTCGAGGTACATATTCCTGTTGTTTGATTTGTCAGGTGTTGTGCTCTGGTTTCAAACATGGAAATTTAGAACATCATTTCAGAACCATACATCCCAACTTCAATAAGATCTACCCACCTGGGAGTAACTTGAGGAAGAATAAGGTTGAGCAACTTACTGCAAAGATATTGGGAAAGCAAAAACAAATTCACAGATTGACCTCTGCTGCTGAAAATGTGACAGAGGCATCATTTAAAATTGCATGAATCTTGACTAATCATAAAAGGCCTTTACAGATGCAGAGGTAGTTAAAGAGTGTTTTTAGGCCAGTCCCAAGCCTGAATAAATGGAGAGGGTACATCAGGAAAGGGCATCCGGTTTGTAAAAATCTCGCCAGCACATAATGACAAATCATGAAGAGTGTAAGACGGATGTGTGTGTGGCTCTCTGGTGGTAATCCCGCAGACCAGGCCTCCCACCGCTTGTGCCCCCACCCCATGCTGCCAGTACCGCCATCCCACCCACAAACACATCCCCTCCTTCCTCGCCTGCATGCATCAGTAAAATGTGAAGTCCATGTATTTGTTTACTATTTGTAACATGCCCAACTATTTCGTAAGACTGGATTTTCAATCTTTAGAAAGCCATTTATGGCCAAAAAATAGCAGCCTGGGGATTACAGGTATGTACCGGGTACCCACCTTGGAGTGGGTAGGGTTGGTCTTCAATTAGTTCCTAATAACAATATATCATATACTATATAGCATTACTACCATGTCCTATTAATTTTTTTATTATACTTTTCACTGTCTCCCGCATTAGTGAGGTAGCACAAGGAAACAGATGAAAGAATGGCCCAATCCACCCACATACATATGCATATACAAACACATCCACACATGCACATATATATACCCATACATTTCAATGTATACATATATACATATACACAGACATACATATATACATATGTACATAATTCATACTTGCTGCCTTCATTCATTTCCATCGCCACCCCACCACACATGAAATGACAACAAAGGCCATATTCGTTCACACTCAGTCTCTAGCTGTCATGTATAATGCACCAAAACCACAGCTCCCTTTCCACATCCAGGCCCCACAAAACTTTCCATGGTTTATCCCAGATGCTTCACATGCCCTGGTTCAATCTACTGACAGCACGTCGACCCCGGTATACCACATCGCTCGAATTCACTCTATTCCTTGCACGCCTTTCACCCTCCTGCATGTTCAGGCCCCGATCACTCAAAATCTTTTTCACGCCATCCTTTCACCTCCAATTTGGTCTCCCACTTCTCGTTCCCTCCACCTCTGACACATACATCCTCTTTGTCAATCTTTCCTCACTCATTCTCTCCATGTGACCAAACCACTTCAAAACACCCTCTTCTGCTCTCTCAACCACATTCTTTTTATTACCACACATCTATCTTACCCTTTCATTACTTACTTGATCAAACCACCTCACACCACATATTGTCCTCAAACATCTCATTTCCAACACATCCACCCTCCTTCGCACAACTCTATCTATAGCCCATGTCTCGCAACCATATAACATTGTTGGAACCACTATTTCTTCAAACATACCCATTTTTGCTTTTCGAGATAATGTTCTTGCCTTCCACACATTTCTCAACACTCCCAGAACTTTTGCCCCCATCCTGTGACTCATTTTCGCTTAAATGGTTCCATCCACTCCCAGATATCTAAAGCACATCACTTCCTCCAGTTTTTCTCCATTCAAACTTACCTCCCAATTGACTTGTCCGTCAACCCTAGTGTACCTAATAACCTTGCTCTTATTCACATTTACTCAACTTTCTTCTTTCACACACTTTACCAAACTCAGTCACCAGCTTCTGCAGTTTCTCACCCGAATCAGCCACCAGCGCTGTATTATCAGCGAACAATGACTGACTCACTTCCCAAGCCCTCTCATCCACAACAGACTGCACACTTGACCCTCTCTCCAAAACTCTTGAATTCACCTTCCTAACAACACCACCCATAAACAATTAAACAACCATGGAGACATCACGCATCCCTGCAGCAAACCGACATTCACTCAGAACCAATCACTTTCCTCTCTTTCTACTCGTACACATGCCTTACATCCTTTATAAAAACTTTTCACTGCTTCTAGCAACTTGCCTCCCACACCATATATTCTTTATACCTTCCACAGAGCATCTCTATCAACTCTATCATATGCCTTTTCCAGATCCATAAATGCTACATACAAATCCATTTGCTTTTCTAAGTATTTCTCACATACATCCTTCAAAGCAAACACCTGATCCACACATCCTCTACCACTTCTGAAACCACACTGCTCTTCCCAAGCTGATGCTCTGTACATGCTTTCACTCTCTCAATCAATACCCTCCCATATAATTTCCCAGGAATACTCAACAAACTTATACCTCTGTAATTTGAGCACTCACCTTTATCCCCTTTGCTTTTGTACAATGGCTTTATGCATGCATTCCACCAATCCTAAGGTACCTCACCAAGAGTCATACATACATTAAATATCCTTACCAACCAGTCAACAACACAGTCACCCCTTTTCTAATAAATTCCACTGCAATACCATCCAAACCTGCCGCATTGCCGGCTTTCATCTTCCGCAAAGCTTTTACTAAATCTTCTCTGATTATCAAATCATTCTCCCCAACTCTCTCACTTCGCACACCATCTCGCCAAAACACCCTACATCTGCCACTCTATCATCTAACACATTCAACAAACCTTCAAAATACTCACTCCATCTCCTTCTCACATCACCATTACTTGTTATTACCTCCCATTAGCCCCCTTCACTGATGTTCCCATTTGTTCTCTTGTCTTACGCACTTTATTTACCTCCTTCCAAAACATCTTTTTATTCTCCCTAAAATTTAATGATCCTCTCTCACCCCAACTCTCATTTGCCCTCTTTTTCCCCTCTTGCACCTTTCTCTTGACATCCGCCCTCTTTCTTTTATACATCTCCCAGTCATTTGCATTATTTCCCTGCAAAAATCATCCATGTCCTATTTTCATTAATTATCATACTGATTAATTATTATATTGACAAGCAGCCCATTATCATTTACTTTAGTGAAATTATGCTAATTTGCGGTAGGTGCGGCTCACTTAGAGAACACATTTTATCAAAGTGGCTCCCTTTAAAAAATCAGTGAATAACACTGGGATAGAGCAACCATAGGACATAACATGAAATGAAGCAAGCTACTTCTTAAAATGAATGTAAAGTACTACACACTGGTGAAAGATTGGAATAAAATGACTTGAAGATATGGTTGTGGAGGCAGCAATCCATGATGTGGACACTGAACAGTTCTTCGAGAGATGTAGAGAGAGAGCAACCAGACGACAACATGAAATTAAGCATGAAACATCAATAAAACATGTATAGTATAAGAGTGGTGGAAGAATGGAATAGAATAACAGAGAACATAGTTAATACAGACAACATACATAAATGTAGCATAGAATGTTCTTGGGGGTGTGCCCAACAAGTGTAAAACTCCCACACTGTACAGTACAAATAGGTAATTAAACGCACACATATACACAAAAGTTCTGCTGGTAGTTTGACCATCTACAGCAAAGGCCTAAGGTTGCCACCATACTGTGGTGACTGGTGTCTGTGTTGTCTCAAAATACAGACTAAGTACTCTTGGTTCATCTCAAGAAACAAATGAAAAATAAAGCTCTATATTCCTAAATGCCTGGAGTAAAGGTGAAGATAATGCTAGTAAGCATAAAGAAACAGTCATTAGGTCTGCACAGTGTGAGTTAGGAAATTTACAGACTGGCAGGCAACATCTCAGCAGAAAACCATAACGTCATAAACTGGGTTGGCAAGGTTAATTGGTCATATCAATAAACATAAGCCACCCCATAAATATCAAGGAGGTAGAAGAGGTTGAATTCTCACAAACGCACCCTATTTTGGGGGTAATATAATGTTTTACCATCCTGTGAGCAGGTGCTCTTACGGAGCTCATTCAGCTCTCTTTTTTTCCAACACTCATTTATTCTTCACTGATCTCTTTCTCACTACTCGCTGAGAGTGGAGAGGCATAACAGCAGTGGATGGATAATTAAAAGCCTCAACCTAGGCAATCTGATTATACACTTGTACACACAGGTTGGGGATGTTCATTTACCCACATCACTTTGGAAATTGTGAACACAAAAGGATATATTCGATAATAAAGTTCTTTGTGCTTAAACCTATGAGATAATAGTACTGGTATATTGAAGAAAATTTAACACAAAATGTTCAAGCAAATGGGTTAAAGAGTAAAATGAATGAAGGAAACAAATGAAGTAAACTACATTGAATTTCAAAGATAGAGTTACAGAACATATGCCTAAAAGTACAAGGATTACACAGTTATGACTTCCCAAAAATTCATAAGGTGAGGGTGTAGAGTGGAAATGCCCTATATATGTCAATTAATACTGGTAAGGAGGCAACATAAAGAAAATATTTTGTTTCATACTTACTATTTTCCCGAGGCAATATTTTTTCAAAGGGTCAAGGGTAGTTGATTAACTACCTAATAATGAATAAGTTAACCAATTGGTTCCTGAACAGGTGCATCCCCAATAATATAATGCTTTCTAAAAATCTTTTGCTTATTACTTGAACAAAATATTCTGCCTGAAAGCTTTCAGTTCTTTAACAACTGTACCACTAACATCTTCAATGCAGTATTTCTTCATAAAGGTTACAATAGAAAAGCTACATATAACTAAGAAAAATCACAAATAGGATTATAGATGGTCATATGGAGCATTTTGTAAACTGTTTAAATATTCTCAGAAAAATATTGTATGCCATACACTGTTCAAGAAACATGACTACAGAAGCAGTCCACTCGACTCTTTCATAAGCTTTCTCCAGATCCATAAAAGCTGCATGCAACTTCTTACCTTTAGCTGGATATTTTCCATCAGACACTCTCATTGCAAATATCTGATCCACAAATCCCCTTTGCTCCTAACTTATTCTGCATTCAGTCACTTCCATCTTTCTATCAATCAACACTTACACACTTTTCCTGGTATGATTAGCAGACTTATTCCCTTGTAATTCCTATATACATCCTTAGCACTTTTCTTTTGAATCTTGGAACAGTAATAGCTTTCACAAACTCCCAAGGCACAACCTCTGCTTACATGCTAAATCATATATCAAATGCATCCATTCTATCAAACTTTCTCCTCCATACTTCAACCCTTCAGCTGTAATCCCATCAAATCCAGGTGACTTTCCTACTTTCAACCTAATCATTGATCCTTCTACCTTTCCTTTTGCTTTAGCCCCTTGCACTTGTATCATTTTCTTCCCATCCTCTATACCCATGCATGTAACAACTGTTGCCTAACCTTCCACATTCATCAGTCCTTCAAAATACTCCTTCCATCTTCCTTTTACTTCCTCCTTTTGACAAAGCAACTCCACTTCCTTACTTCTCATATTTACATTTTCAGTCTTACATCCATCTCTCTTCTTTCACTTCCTTCCAGTGCAATTTCTTGATCCCCTTACACATATCACTCAAATTTTTCCAAAATTTTCATCTACTCTGCTTTTCTCTATCAGTTTCTTAGCATTCTGCTCACACACCTCATATTCTTCCCTCCTCCTTTGCTCAACTTCTACAGGTACATTCCTTTCAAGAAATCTACTAAAAGCCTTTTTTGTCTCTTCCACAGCATTTTTAACCTTATTGGTCCACCATGTACTTCAACTTTTATTCCTAAAATCATACAACTTTGCATCCAACTATTTATTCTACAACCTTTAACAGTCTTTCTCTAAACATTTTAAACACCTCATTCACACATGAGTGTAACCCTAAATTTATTGCACTTTGCATCACTTCTGGTCACTCGTCTTTCATGCTCTTCCTTGCATTCTTTCTAATTCATCATCTCGCTTGATAACACTTTTACCTCTCCTTTGTCCCTTATGCCATAACTCCACTTCTCCCTGATCCTCACTTCCACAAAACTGCAAAATGGTTGGAATCTCTAGAGAATCCTCTCACAACTCAAGCATTCAGCACCTCTATGAGCCTTTCATCCACTGCCACATTATCAATGAAACCCTTTTGTTCTTCTCTTCCATCATTTCTTATCCATGTATATCTGTGAATGATCTTGTGCTGAAAAAATGTGTTTGAAACAAATAAATCCCTCTCAGCACATATCTCCAAAAGATAATTTCTATTCTCACTTGCTCCAGGAACTCCCCATCAACCAACTCTCACCAAGTCATCACATCCCACCTTCGTATACATGTCACATTCCGCTTCTTCCCAAACCCATCTATATATCCAAATTTCTGCAGAAACACTTCATTCTATCCTTACTTTGCACAGCCTTCAAATTCAAAGGCATACTTCCCACTCCCAATCATTCTTTTCACCCATACTATTCTTAATCCATTCCATCTTTGCTCTGTAAAACCCATCCATACTCTCGGTGATAGCACAATTGTACATTATTATTTCTGTCTTCCCAGATAGTGTTTCTTCCTTCCCATCCAAACCACTCTTTCTATGCCTTCCCACAACTTGTATTCAACATCTCTATTTTCACTCCATACACCCAGCACATGCAAAATATAACTTTTAAAAATTTTCCACAAGCTCCCTCCTTTTACCTTAACTAGTCATCCCATTCACATTAAGAGCCATCACCCTTAAAAGTTCGTCCCTTTTATTTCCCAACATAACGGGTGGAATCCAAGGTCACTTCATAGCTTTAGTGCCTCACCCTTGACAGGACACTTGGCAGAGGGCAACTTCAGTGCAGTGTTTCAGAGCCACACATATACAAAGTATAAACAATATGGACAATATCAGTACTAACATTTAAAATTTTACGAAAAACTACAGGTTGAGTATTCCTTATCCAAAATGCCTGGGATCAGAAATGTTTTGGATTTCGAATTTTTTTGGATTTTGGAATATTTGCCTATACATAATGAGATATCTTGGGGATGGGGCCCAAGTCTAGACACAAAATCCATTTATGTTTCATATACACCTTAAACATATAGTGTGAAGGTAATTTATACAATATCTTTAACACTTTAGTGCATGAAACAAAGTTTGTGTAACACTGAACCAACAGTTACAACCTCAGCTGACCATGTGGACAATCTGTGATTGTTTGGCATCACTTTCATTCCCAACTCTAAATTTATATGTGACTGATACGCAATTATTTTCTTACACTTATTCACACATAAGTACTTAACAGTAAAAAAAATAGGAAATACTATTAATAAAATGAAAAAATATTGTGTTTAGGGTAACTAAGCAGTACAGTAGCATCAGAATACCTGTACCAGCTCTTAAACAATAACAACAAAACAAAAAACAACTGCAGGTTTCCAGTTTCCACCTATGATACTGTGTTTTGATTAAAAGGTTACAGTACACTTTACTGTATATGGGCAAATGAGGTCAGGTGTGGGATTTTCCACTTGTAACATCATCTTGCCACTCAAAAAGATTTAGATTTTGGAGCATTTCAGATTTCAGATTAGGGATGCTCAACCTGTACTAAAAAATGATATTGATTTACCATATTCAGTAAAATAGAGTACACAAGAACAAATTACCAAATTTCTAAAACAATGAGAATATAAACATATATTTCATACTTTTATGAGTGCACTCACACATACCCTTCCTCAAACTGTGCACATTATTCTCTGTTTACAATAAACAGCTGATACAAGAAGGTGATAAGCTGTAGAACATTCAGCCAGTTCTTGAACACAAAAGCACATTCCAGACAAAGTTAAAGCATTTCAGGATTTATGCACTGATGAGAGTTCAATGCAGTGGAGAGGCTGTCTGGCATATGCTTTCCTGAATGCACTTCTGTTTGAATGCACAGAGTAAATCATGAGTATCTTGAATATTAATTTTCATATGAATGTGTTTGTATCATATGACATGTAAAAAGATACAGAATAATTGACTGCTGGAAAGTGAGTCCAACAGATGAGTGGAATGCTTCTGGGATGTTTTAAGGACACATTGGGTAGGAAGACAACTTTTGGATTGTGTGAAACCCCTCTACAGAGAAGCAAATGCATGTGCAAGAATGGATGGAGACTCAATTGAAAGTGTGAGGCAGGACTGTGTGATGTCAAAGTAGCTCTCTAATATAAACATGGAGGAGCAATAAGAGACGTGGAAGCAAAACTAGGGTAAAGGGGTGCAGAGATGGTGTGGTGGTGAGGCATAGTGCTACAAGCCTATCTGTGATTGCTAAGAATGAAGAGGAGTTGAAGAAGGCTGTAAGTGTGTTTTACGATGTGGGTAAGCATTAGCATTGAAGATAAATGTGAGTAAAAGTAAAGTAATGGTGCCTGAAGGGAGAGTGAAAATATACATTTTGCAAAAACCTACACAGTGTGAGAGGAAAGTGCACTAAACTGTGTTACAGACTGGAGGGGAGAAAGACTAAAAGAGGGGACACAGTTTAAGTATTTGGGAGCTATCTTAGGTAAGTTTGGTGATAGGGAAGGAGAGATAAGGGAAAGAGCAGTACAGAGCAGAAGAGTCATCGAGTCCCTTAACAGAATAATGAAGGGAAGAGGTGTAGGTATGGAAGTGAAGAAAGAATCAAAAGGGCATAGTATTCTGACCTTGAACTGTGTAGCTGAAATATGGACATGGGATGAAACACAGAGGTCAAGAATCCAGGCTGTGGATATGAGTTATCTGAGAGGAGCATGAAGTATGACTAGATGGAATGATGAAATGAAGTTTATGAGGGATTTGGTAAGGCAGAGAATACAAAGGGAATGAATTGTGGAGTGGTTAGGTAGGTGATAAGTAATACCTTGAGGTAGTTTTAACATGTAAAAAAAAAAAAAATGAAAGAGTTGAAGTTCACAAGGTGAGCATATGATAGTATGATGAAAGGGGTTGGTATGACATGGGGAAACAGAGTAGAGAGAAAATTGGGTGAAGAACACACAGAATGGCATATGTGAGGGAGTCATGTATGGCCAGGGATATGTGGAGACTTCTGTTATGACCAACCTCCTGATGGTTCCTTGAGTGAATGGGCATCAAAGATATAGACAGATAGATAGACAACCAAAGCACTGTTAGAATACTTTCAACCACTGTAAATTTTTGTAAAAGTTAAGAAAAAGCTAATATATGTATAAAGCCAAACAAGTGCTGACAAGTAAAGATGGGGTATAAGAACTCATCAACACAAACAACCATACAATAATATGCATATTAAGTTCCCTTACTGATTCATTATGGCACAAATGTAATGCATCACCATTTCTACAGCAAGATTAATTTTTCAAACAAACTTAAGGTTTTCAAAGAAATAATACTCCATACTTTTCTTTAGATGTTAACATGTGTATTGTTATAGTTCCCACAGTTTGAAAAGAATGAACATTTCTCTTGGCTTTTAGAATTGTAATTCAACAAGATGAAAGTAAAACTGGTCATGACTCATCCAACACTGACCAAACTAGAATATAAACAACGTGCATATATTCACACTACCTATCACATGCTGTTTCATGTCACGCAGGTTCATGTGTGCAAACTTCTCCCATAGATCTTTCACCTGGGAAAAAACAAACAGTTTTTACCTCATACTTTGGTTAGTCTTTTAACTATGTGTAATGAAGACATCACTTATTCTATGCTTTCATATTCATTTTCTTTTTCATACCTGACTACCCTGCTGTCTTTAAAGAAGCACTATCAAGAATAAACAAACCTACAATACTTTACTAAAAACAAAATTGTGACAATATTTGGATAAATTACTGATCTCAGGATGTTCAGTAAAAATGAAGTAATGTTCCTAAAGTGCATGTAATTAGTCAAAAAAAGGAAAGATTATTTACAGAAATCATTAAAGATGGAGCCTTTTGATTAAAAAATTATAAAAAAAGATGGAGCCTTTTAATTGAAAAAGTAAAATCTCAATACAGGAAAAACATGAAAAATCTGTACTTCTTAAGACTAGGCAACATGTGGATTTTGGATTTCTCAGAATACAGGCATATGTCTTGCATTATGGTCTGAACATGTAATCTTAACAGAGTGCTTTTCATACCCTTTGCAGGATCACAAAATTATCTAATTTTCATGTTTGTTTGCTGTTTCTCTCCTTTGCAAGGTAGCACCCAGAACGGATGAACAACAGACTCATTTGTTCAGATCCACTCTCTAACTGTCATGTCTAATAAACTGAAACTAGAGCCCACCATCCACAACTAAGCCCCACAGACCATTCTTTGGTTTCAGCTTCACAGCATGTGATCCTGCTTACTCAGCATTGCTGCAGTTCACTTTATCCCACGTGATTACACTTAGCATAGGTAGAGAAGAGGGTATTTGTTTCAGGTAAAGGTGGGTCTGTGGCAGGGGTGTGCAATGTCACCATGGATGTTTACTTTGTTTATGGTTGGAGTGGTGAGAAAGGTGAATGCAAGGGTCTTGGAGAGAGAGGGTGGGCAAGTATGTGATCATTAGAGGGAATGGGGGCCTATGAAATGGATAAAAGTTGTTTGCTGGTGATACAGCACTTGGTGGCTGGTTCAAGTGAGAAACTGCTGAACTGGTGACTGAGTCTGAAAATGTGTGTGAAAGGAAGAAGCTGAGAATCAATGTGAATAAAAGCAAGTTATTAGGATTAGCAACACAGATAGACAGCTTAGCTGAGAGTGAACTTGAATGGAAAAATTATAGATATCAAAAATTTTAGATATCAAAGAGTGAACATGGAAACAAGTGGAACAATAGAGGCCAAATTGTCAAAGGGTGGGTGAGGGGATGGAGGTTTTGGAAACACTTAAGAATATGTGGAAAGATATCTCGTTATCTGGGAGGGTGAAAATGGGAATGTTTGAAGGTAAAGTGGTTCAAACATTGTTGCATGGATGTGAAGCATAGGCTGTAAAGAAAAATGTTCAGAGAAGGGTGGAGCTGTTGTAAATGAAATGTTTGAGGACAGTATGTGGTATAAGGTGGTTTGATTAAGTAAATAATAAAAGAGTGAGAGAGAGGTGTGGTAATAAAAAGTGCATGGCTGAGAGAGATGAACAAGGTGTCTTGAAATGGTAAGGACATATGGAGAGAATGAGGGAGGAGAGGCTAACAAGAAGGATATATGGGACAAAGGTGCATGGGAAAAGAAGGAGAGACCAAACTGCAGATGGATGTATGGAGTGAAAAATATTTTGAGTTGAATGGGCCACCTACAGGTAAGGGCCCGTGTTGTACTGCGGTATGACAATCAGCAACAACAAGTTGGCATGGCAGGAGGGTGAAAGGTGTGCAGAGGGTACAATGAACTGAAATGATGAGGTATATAGGGGGCAACATGATATCAATGGACTGAACCATGGCATATGAAGCAGCAGAGGGAAACCATGGAGAGGTCAGTAATATCTGGATGTGGACAGAAAGCTGTGGTTTTGGTGCAATGCACATGACAGCGAGAAAATGGGTGTGTGCAAATGAGGCCTGTTCATCATGTTCCTGGCACTATCATGAGAAACAAAACAAGAATGAGAAAACTTAATATTTTCAAATAATATTTCCTAGAAACTCTCGCTCCAAGTTGGAGAGTTTACACATTTCAAAAACTGAGATTTTCAATATATTATCAGTAACTGAATATCATCAAAACCAAGTAACTGGAACATATGATGAGAAAGAAAAAAGTGTGATGAAGAAAGAAAAACATTTCTTTCCAGGCACTGTCCTTCAAGCTAATACAAATTTCCTTTGATCTCCAAGGACTACCCTTCTCATAATGAAGTTTATGCCTCTCACTCTTCACAAACCTCCAGACCAGTAGTCAAGGCAATAGCTCTTTATAAAACACCCTTCAATCAGCTACAACCACCTAATGATAAAGTCATCAATCAATCACCTGCCCAATAGTTGCACCTAACAATTCCCAGGACAAGGACAGCATTCTGACAATGACTAATGCAAGAAAACAGAAAAGTTTATGAAGGAGAGGGGAAGGTAGGCTGGGCAGTAATAAAGAAAAATTCCACAAGAAACAATGGCAGGAAAGGAATAATTTTTCAGTCATCAAAACTCACCTTTCTCTCCATGGTTGGCTATTGAGCAAGCCAATGAAAGCATAAAGATCTCGATGTGGATGATAAGAAAAAAGATTTCTAAAAGGAAAAGATGACTTCCTCCATACCCAAGGTTTATCCTTAGGTATTTATGTGAACTTCCTCCTGACAAGAGGTTTTATTTTTCATACATGTCTATCATTTCCTGCATTTGTAAGGAAGTCTCGGGAACAGATAAAAAAAAAAAAGGTTGTATTCGCTCACATCCATTCTCTAGCTGTAATGTGCGATGCAACAAAATTGCAGCCCCCTATCTAAAACTAGGCCCTAAAACCTTTCCATGGTTTCTCCAGCTTCTTCACATTGTCCATTGATAGTACATCAACCACTGAATCACATAATTCCAATTCACTCCATCCAGTGCATGCCTTTCACCCTCCTGGATGTCCAGCCCTCACCCCTCTCAAAATATTTTTCACTCAGTCCTTCTATTTCCAGTTTGGTCTCCCCATTCTTGCTTTCCCTTCCACTTCTGACACATGTATCCTCTTTGTTAACTTCTCACTCATTCTCTTCATTGGTCCAAACCATTTCAGCACAGCATCTTCAGCATTTCTAAAACATCCATGCCCATCCAGATAATGAGCTCTCTTTCTAGGCATCCAATCCATGACTCGCATCCACTTCCATGGTTCAATTCGCTGTCATGTCCACTCCCAGGTACCAGGTATGTGAAACCTTTCACTTCCTCTAAATCTGCTCCATTCAAACTCACCCCAACTAACCTCTCCCTCTGCCTTGCTAAACCTAATAACCTTGTTTTTATTTACATTTACTCTCAACTTCCTCCATTCACACACACACACTTCCAATCTGTCATCAACCTCTGCAGTTTCTTACTCAAACCTTCCATCAGTGATATGTCAACAATAAACAACAATTGACTCAAGTCATAGATCCCCTCACTACCTACATACTGCATACTTAAACCTCTCTCCAAGACCCTCTTGCATTTATCTCCCTCACCACCCCTTCTATAATTAAATCTAACAGCCCTAGTGATATCACACACCTCTGCCACAGGCCAACCTTCACCTGAACCAATTACTCTCTTCACTTCCTACTCATAAACATGCCTTACACTCTTGAGAGAAACTACTCATTGCTTCAAGTAGCTTTCCTTCCAAACCATGCATTTGTATGATCTTCCATAAGGCATCCCTATCAATTCTTATCATATGCCTTTTCCAGATCCATAAAAGCCACATAAATTCTTCTATTTCTCTAATTATTTCTCAAACATTCTTTAAAGCAAATGCATGGTCTATACATCTTCTATCCCTTCTCAAAACAAACTGTTCCTCCTACTCTGATGCTCTGTACATGCCTTCACACTCTCAATCATCACTCTCCCATACAACTTACCAGTACATGCAGCAAACTTATAACTCTGTAGTATGAACACTCACCTTTGTCCTCCTTGCCCTTATACAATGGCCAAAGAAATACAACCACAAAACCATCCACTCCAGCTACCTTGTCATATTTCATCTTGTGCAAGGAACTCCCATCAAGGGGGTGTCCATGGCAAAAGAGTCTCCATCTATCCCTGTCCTTAGATGCCTCCCTTGCATTCACCATTACATGCATTCTTCCACCATTTTTCTCTCTCCATAATTCTTCCACTCTATTTTCCTATGTCACAGGTGCTCTTTCTCTCCTACCAACTACATTGATTGTACTATCATACACTATCCTTTCACTTCACATTTTGCATTCTTTCCATATGCCCAAACCACCTCAAAGTAATGCATTACACCCACTCTACCACAACACAATTCATTCCCTTTGCATTCCCTGCCATACCAAATCTTTCACACACCTTATCTTTCTTCATTCAATCTAGTTATACCACATGCTCCTCTCAAAAAGCTCTTTTACACAGCCTGGATTCCTGACCTCTGCAACTTATCCCACGTCCATGTTTCAGTAGGATATGTTAAGGTCGAGAGGACTCTGCAATCCCTTAATCCATTCTTCACTTCCATCCATACACCTCTACCCTTCTCTGTTCTATTAGGGAATTTAATGACTTTTCCAACCTGTACTGTTCTTTTCCTTATCTCTTCTTCTATAATTCCAAACTTACCCAAGATAGCTCCCAGATACATAAATTCTGTTATCTCTTCTAATCTTTTTCTCCCATACCTATAACAGTTTCTGTACACTTTCCTTTCTCATTCTATAGGGCTTTGCATAATCTATACTTTTAGTCTGCTTCCTTTCAAACACCATTAAATTGCATTTACCTTCAATCATCTATGATTACACACCATATAACACACTTGCAACCGTCTACAACTCCTTTTCAATATTAGCAAATAACAGTATCATCTGCAAACAAGCTTGTTACTAGCCACCAGACCTCATCACCACACTCCATCTCTAAACCTAGCCACCACACCTCATCACCACATTCCATCTCTAAACCTAGCCACCACACCTCATCACCACACTCCATCTCTAATCCCCTTTTTGCAAGTATTGCTTTCATCTCTCTTATCAATTCATCTATATTTGTGTTAAAAAACCATTGTGACATCAAACAGCCTGGCCTCACAACACATGCTTATCTCTCCAGCTACTCTTACACAAGCATTTTCTCCTTTATAGGAGGTTTCAAACCATCCAACAGTTTTCCCCCTCCTCCATATATCTTCAGCATATTCCATAAAGCATTTCACTTGACTCTGACAAAGTTTCCCCAGATTCATAAAAGTTGCATACAGCTTCTTACCTTCCACTAGATACTTTTTTTACAGTCATTTTCACTGCAAAAATCTGATACACACATCCCCTACCTTTCCTAAAACCCCCTTGCTCATCACTTATTCTGCATTTAGTCACTTTCATCACTCTATGAATCAACACTCTTACATATACTTTTCTTGGTATACTTAACACAGAATCAAAAGGGTTTGATTTACTATGAGGCAATGAAAAGACTAAGAAAGGTTGTGCTGAATGCTTGAGTTGTAAGAGGCTTCTTTGGAGATTTGAACCAATTTGAAATCATTGCTGAAGTGAGTTGCAGGAAGAAAAAGAGGTATGGTATACAGAAGAATGGAGAGGTAAAAGTGTGAGTAAGTGAGAATATGAATCAGAGGGAATGCAAGAAGGGTGACAAGGTTTAGATGAAAGTGTGATAAACACAGAAATGCAGTCATGAGTAAATCATGTATTTAAAATGTTTAGAAAAAGACTTTTAAGGATTGTAAAATTTGTGGTTGGCTACATGATGTGTGATATAAGAATACAGGAAGAAATACATGATGGACGGATGAGATCAGAAATGCTGTGGAAGAGACGAAAAAGGCATATAGTAGATTGCTCAAAAGGAATGTACCAGTGGTATGGTAGACTGCTCTTAAGGAATGTACAACTGGAAGTTCAGCAAATGAGGAGGGGATAATATATGATGTGTAAAAAGAATGTCAAGCTGAGAGAGGAAAGCAAAAAGAGAGTAGATGAAAATTTTAGAAGAAAGTTGAGTATAAAGTTTGGGGAGGTGGATGCAAGAGTGGAAATGTAAATGTAAAAATTAGGGGAGTTGCTGAATCAAAAGAAAGAAATGAAAGGAAAATGGAAAGATTATCCTGAAGAACTGATGAATGTAAGAAAAATGGTAGCAGGTGTTACATGCACAGATATGGAGGATGGAAGGAAAAGGATAGAAGTGCAGGGGCTTGTAGCAAGAAAGGAAGTATGGAGGATATAAGAAAAAGGATACAACTGCTGGGGCTTATAGCAAAGAGGAAAGTTAAAAAGCAATAATGAGGATGAAGGTGGGAAAGGCACCTAGATTTGATGGGACTAAAGCTGAAATGTTGAAATATGAAGGGGAAAGGGTGATGGAATGATGTATTTGATAATCAATACAGCATGGAAGCAGAAGGCTATGCAAAGGAAAAGGTGCTAAGAATGTATGTAGCAATTATATGGGAATCTATCTGTTCATCTTTCTAATGCTAGTTCCCTTCAAGAACTCTCATCAAGAAGTAGCCATGGTAAAAATCTCTAAATTATCCGTCCTTACAATCCTCCTTCACATCCATCATCTCACTTTCCCTATTTCTCTCCCTCCAGTGCTCTTCCACTTATTTTCCCAAGTCACATGTGGTGGTGTTCCACTTACTCCAATCCCTTTAAATTGTATTGTCATATACTATCCTTGTAAACTCCCTTACTTGCTTTTTCACTGGTCCTAATCACCTGAAAGTACTGTATAGCGTTTCATCCACTCTGCCACTCCATTATTTATTTCCTACCATACCAAATCTCCCGTACACATCATTTCTTTATCAATTCCATCTAGTCATACCACACACTCCTCTCCAATATCTCATTTCCACTGCCTGGATTCTTGACCTTTGACTCATTCCATGTCCATGTCTTGGCTGTGTAGATCAGGGTCAGGAGGGCTATGCCATTCCTTAATCCTTTCTTTATTTCACTACTTTCGTCTTTACCCTTCATTTTTCTAAACTTTTGGTTACTCTTCTTACTCCTCCTTGCATTCTGTCCAATTCATCTTCTTGCTTGCCAACACTTTTACCTTTCTTTTCCATACCTCCACTTCTTCCTGATCCTCACCTCAAGAACTGCAAAATGGTCAGAATCTCCAAAGAATCCTATTACAACTCTAGCATTCAGCACATTTCATCCACTGCCACATAATCAATAAATCCTTTTGTTTTTTCCTTCTATTATTTCTTATACAAGCATATCTGTGAAATGTATTGTGCTGCAAAAAGTGTTTTGAAGGAACAAACCTCTCCAAGCACAGACATCCACAAGATAACTTCCATTCTCATTTACTCCAGCCCCCCCTCTTCTTTTTCAAATTGTAGGCTCCAGTCATGGACAAAAGTCAACATCATGGCTGGGCCTTAATCAAAATACACAGAGGATTATGGAAGGGAAAAATGAGAGGAAGGAAGAGTATCAATGAATCTTGAAGTGAAAAACCTAGAGAAAAATAAGAGGGAGAGTATCAATTAATCTTGAAGTGAAAAACCTGTCACTTAAAGTGCACCAGGTTATAGTTATTGGGAAAGATATGAAAGGTTAAAGAGTTCTAAAGCTTTGAAGTGTATGGAAAGAAACAGTTATCAAAACTTCCCAACTATCTCGTCAATTTCATCACCTTCATATTTACATTACAACTCCCTCCTCTCCCTTCTTCACAGCACTTTCCATATCTTTCTCAATTTACACACCTCTCCGACCCAAACACCCTACATATGCCACCCTATCCTCTAACAATCTAACACATCTAATACTTCATCTCTTCCTCGCCTCATCACTACTTATTACCACTTCTCCATTTGCCTCTTTCATTGATGTTTGTATTTGTTCTCTTGTTTTCACTCACACTATCAACCTAAAACATACCATTCTCCCATCTCATTTGCCTTCTTTTTGAACCACATGCATCTTTCTCTCTTGCTACTTTCTCTTGTACATCTACTGATCATCTGCACTCTTTCCCTGCAAGGATTACCAATACACCTCTCTTTTTATTCTTCACTAGCAAATTTGCTTTGTTACCCCATCACTCTACCTTTTCTCATCTGCCCACCTCTCACCTTCTTCATGTCACACATTTCTCTTGCACATGCCACCATAAAATATCTCTTATTCCTCATCCACTCACTTTACTCTCATTTTTTGCCATTCTACACCTAGTCTCTCCAGATATTTCTTCACACGCCTTTTCAAAGTTTACTTACACATATAATTTCCTCTTTTTTGAAGCACCTGCAAATCTTCACCCTTAACCTCTTCAGGTAATGGTCAGACATCCCACCAGTTGCCCCTCTAACAACATTCACATTCAAAAGTCTCTCTTTTGCATGCCTTTCATTTAGTATGCAATCCAACAATGCCCTCTTACCATTTTTCCTAAACATCCATGTATACTTATGTATGTCCCTCTTTTTAAATGGGGTATTCCCCATCACCATCCTTCTTCAGCACACAACTCACAAGCTGTTTACCATTCCTATTCACCTCACTGAATACCCATTATCTCCTAAGTACCCCCTCAAACTAGAGGTGCTGTAGAAAAAAGTTTTCTCATCAAAGGAAAGCAAGGCAGTATATTGCTTGACATGGCTCTGACAAAGAGGCTTGATTGAGTCAACAAAACCAATCTTAGTTCAAAGTGATAATGTTCATTCAGAAAAATGATTCAAACAATCAGGGAACACCTAAAAAGGGATCTCTTGCTAACCTCTGAAGAACTAGAAAACTTAGAGATGCTAATCAACAGATAACAAATTTCATACATGGGCTCTTTGAAAAGGGCAAATTGAGGGTTTCAAATCACATATGCATGTTCTGAAATCCTGGAGTTAATGAGATTTCAGATGTATAAGATTATATGAGAGGATTTTAATGCTTGGAGAGAGGACATTTCATGACTAACAAAGCCAAGATCTTTGGCAACTCCCACACGGGTGATCAAGGGAGAGAAAAAAAGGTCCTCATGAAAGGCAATGTGAAATATAATTCCTAAGTGGGTGCCAAAACAAGTTTAAACCAAAGACCATGATGGTGGACATCAAGGACTTTGTAGATGAATTAAGAGGAACTTCAA